>NC_091496.1:27957518-28207518 GCF_947461875.1 Haliaeetus albicilla
ATATGACTTGCATAATGAATTGTACACACACAAAAAAGAAGGTATGCAAAATAAACACATCAACTAGCTGAATACTAATTACCTATAAGCAAAATCTGGAGACACTCAGTATGCAGAACCAATCAGTTATTGCAGTGAACACCTATAACTAATTTCCTCCAGGAAGAAAATTTTCCATTAGTTTTAGTGAATTTATACCCATTATAGAAAGGTTGTAGCTAAATAAATATTATTTTAGTTTAATTGGATTAAAAATTAGAAATGCAAATTCTGGTACACCATGTCTCTAAGTCCTTGTCTCCCTTTTTATGGTAATACCCTTCTAATGGTTTAAGCCTATGAAGAAAAAACACTGAAGATTTTAACTAGCAGCTTTGCAGGGGGGCAGAAAGGAGCAAAGAAGATTTAGTGGTGAAAAGAGCAAATAAATAGGTGCTCCAAGATTAAAAAGAGGGTAGAAGTGCATGCTGAGCTGTTGAAAGACCTCTCTGTGTTTAAAGAAAAATATTGTTTGGTTCTTTCACCAGTGCATGATCAAAATAAGAGGTACAAATTAGTTCATGGCTGCTGAAGCTACAAAACATCATGCAGAGAGCTGTCTTTGGGAACGTTTTAATGAGGAGAAGAGGTCATCAGACTGTGACATTGCTTTTCAGAATTCTTCAAGAACAACACAGACTTCCTGTTCCAAATGTGGTAAAGAATAAAACAACCTTAGTAGTAATCGTACAACTTTTGAACCGTGTTCCTTGGAAATACTGTACCGTGCTCATTTTGTAGCTTTAGTTAGCTATCTCAAAGGAACTCTTCCATATTTTCCATGTGCCCTTATTTCAAAAGTACAGTGAAATGGTAGAGCTTCAACAAGGATTATATTTATAAAATAAAGTTTTATTCAGTCTTCTAAAGACATTTTAATGTTTTCATTGCTCTAGGTGAAATGGTACACTGTGGCTCTGTTCATTAACATTTAGCATCAGTGCAAAAATCAAGGATTACCACATACAGATTGAAAGGACAACCAAAATGACTTTGAAATTAAATTCACTACAATCTTAGTTTTGCAGCATTTCAAACGTGATTTTAAAATGTATAAGTTAAGTTAATGGCATTCCAGGTCAAATATCCCCAGCCCAATAACAAGTCCCACATAGAATGTCATTATTTAAATTTGTGGCATACTGTATATGCTGACTAGGATTGAAGAAGTCCACTGTAAATTTAATAAATAAGATGTATACTACAGTGCATTTATTGGGAAAAAAGCTTCCTTGAGAATATCTAGAGAGACTATTAGCAAAGGAAAGATACCTGTAAATCAAATAATTATTCTAAGTTATGGGTGTCATTAGCAGAAATTTCACAACTGGAATGACTTCAGCATTGCCAATAATTATAAAAATACCAGTAACTAGCAAATGACAGTGGTATTTACTCCTGATAAACAATTGCTCCTGTGAAAGAAATTGGTATCAAAATCATGATTTCTAAACCTCTTTTTCAAAGCTTTCTAGCAGTAAGAAAAAACACAAATATATGTCAAATAATGTACAGAAATCAGGTGTTATGGTTAATAATTTGACTAAAAATTGATTTACTTATCTATTCATTAAAATAGAAAAAGCTGTATTACAAACCGGCCCTTTTTCTTTTTAGAATAGTTGTAATAAAATTTCGTTTGGAACAGCGTCAGCAACAATGATACAAGGCTGGTGTAGATGGACTATTGCTCATGCCGTAGAAATTCTATTGTAATTTTTTTATTACATATTCTTTTAAATTATAATCACTATGTTAAGAGAAGAAAGGATAACATAAACCATACTGTATGCCACCTGTCTCTTCCTTTCCCACCAAATAAAGGGAGAAAATGAATTTGGTAACTGTCTTCTGTAATCAGAAAGGAAATCTCTGTCACAGTGGTTTCACTCAGCTTTTTTTCAGGTGCAAAGAGCACTGGCAACTGTCCGCCATTTGAAGTATGTAATTCTAGCCTGAGTAATGAAAGACTAAAAAAGAAACATATACGGATTTGTTAACAAACACATGTTTTCATTGACAAATATTTTTTAGTAATAAATATTTATTTTTATGCCATTAATCTTACAACTTTAAATATTAGTGATTAACAGGTCATTGCACCCTGCAACATTCTCCCATGAATCAGTTTACTTAAGCTTTTACACTGATTTTACTTTCTGTGGTATAGTTTTCTCCTCTTTCATGAGGTACTGAATAGACATTTGGAAATATTTTAGTTGTCTGTTTCACCTCTAAAAAAATCCCAATGCAAATTTTTCCCACAAAGGCTAACAAGTTTGTTGGTTTTCAGTTTAAACCTTTAATCCTGTTTGAATGGATTGATGTCTTTTTCCCTGATTTACCAGATTCTTCTGTCAGTGATTAGGGCCTGGGAGTTTGGGCTAATCTGAGATTTCTCCTCTTCTTGTATTGTCATTCTAGTGCCCATTATTCTCTTTTTTCCTTCCCAAGAATACCACTGTATTCTATTCAATAACCATTGCTTGCTGAAAGAAGATGTCTTAGATAGCCAATTAGCTGTTATGCATAGAGTTTTTAGCCAGCATGGTAGCAGTATTTGTTACAGGCTGTAAGCAAAGCATTGAAAAGTAAATGTTAAAAAAGGGAGAGGAAGGAAAAGGAGATTCTGAAATTCTGAATTTTGCTTTCAATTATCCCAAACTACATCTACAGGCAGTAATGACAAGTGTAAGTTTTGCGAATCAACATGATAGGAGAAAAGGATCTTTGATTCAGTGGATAAGCTGTGATGTAGAAATCCTGGAGCAGTTTTACTAGTAAGTATGCTTTTATAATTAGAGTATCAATGATTCTCTGTCTAATGCAAAAGTGTTGTAGGGTCCTTTGATAGGAAATGTGGGCAGCTTTTGGAAACTTTTATATAGCTGTCATAAACCAAGACACTGCAGAATGTTCCTGAATTAAATGCCATTAAATCCAATGAATAACTTCACTGACCGCAACAGATTTCTACTGATGTAAACAAAATCAAAAACTGGTCCTTGATACATAAAGATGTAAGTTTTGGAAAAAACCCACACTTATAGACAGCCATAAAATAATCTAGGATATAATCTAGGAAAAAAACATATATATGTTTGCTGTTATCAGAGTTTAAAATACCAGTCTTCTGTCAAAATCTTTTTTGGGTAAAGAAAACAAACAAAACCCATACCAACATCCAAAAACATTATTTTAATTTTTTCATCAAAATGAAGTGATGTTGTTCATTAAATAGCAAACATATATCCTCAAAATGCAATAATACATAAACTTTCTATAAGATTGTATAAATATCATGGTATATGCATATAACTATGTATGTTAGTTGAGTATTTATTTGTATCACTATTAGTGATTTGCTATCTATTAATATGTTTATGGTTTTCATGCATATATTTTATCTTTTTAATCAGAACATGAACTGTAGTTTGATATCAGAGTGTCTTCAAAAATATTTGACATTCTTTCATTTGACTAGTGACTTAAGATATGCTTACATAAGCATTTTGTTTAAAAGTTTTAGAAATATTTTGTAAATTTCATATCTTTATTCAACTCTTCTGAAATTTTATCAAATATCAATTGTACAGGAAAATCACTGATAGTTGTATCAAAATTATTTTTGCAGCTTCATTTCATTCAGTTTTGGTTTTCAGTGTGAATTTCTTTTTTTTTAGTAAACAAAAGTCTGTAATATTTTTGAAACAGACTTATGTGCCATTTTGGGCAAAGTATTACAGCAGATCTTGAAAAAGGAAGGTCAATCCCTGTAATGTAAAAAAGGTTTCTTGGGAACATTCTATTCTAGAACTTGATGTTTTAAACACAGCATTTTCTATGAATGTGCCACTCTAAATGTCTACTGGTATTAAGGAAATGTCTGTTGGTGCCGAAGTAACTGCACCTGTGTTTTAATATTGCCAGATTAAATCCAGTATACCCCACATCTTGTTGGGTTGTTCCTTAAAATTTTAACTCAGTGAAAACAGATCATTCCAGTGAACTATGCCTGAGCAGTGCTTAGCAAGCAGATGTATACATCTATGTATATTATTGTACACTGCATAAAATAGCATACTATGTTATCATGCCATGCATGCCCTATGATCTTGTCAGGACTTATGAAAGGTATTTTATGAATGTGAGACATAAAGAAGGACAGTCTAGGTGCTGTATGCTGCTCTGGAAGTGATTTAGCAGGTGGTTAGTTCATTATGTTAAGAAAGTACCACTGTTATTATAGGGAGCTGTGAGACATTATGCATTGCTGACTTATTGTTTGGATGAAACATAAACCTAAGATTGAGTTTCATTGCAATTGTCACAGATTACATGGTAGTTTTAGCAGGAGTAAGAGTGCTGAGCCCTGTACCCTAACCAAACTCCAGATGAATTGGTTAGAGTCTACTATTGCAAGAAAATACATCCATGGGGTTTCTCACTTTGTAACCTATTGCACAGTGCTGCTTTTCTCTGTAAAAAGGTGTAATGTGTCACAGGTTGCAACCCCCTTAGAAAGCAGTGCTTTGTACATAAATGCGAGAGACCATTACTAAAGTGTGTTTCCATAAAGAACCTGTTAGTGATAGGTACCTTGAGACAGGTGAACAAGGAGGATCCTAAATCATAGCACTGTGTAAAAGGTAGCAGCTATAATTAATACAGAATAAATCTTAAGACCTCAGTAACTGATGTTTCTTCTACTGATGTTTATTTATATATATATATATGTATTTAAACCTTGATGTTTATTCATAACACAACAGTGTATGTGTTATGAATCACGTAATTAGTTAATTAGGTCCAAGGTTTCTAGAATGCCAAGACAGGAGCACTGATCTCCGCTTCCATCAGCAGAGAGCAGTTGGGTGGCATTTAGTCTTCTCTTGAGAGTAATTCTGCTTGTCCTCAGGACCCTCTGCGCATTCCTTCCAGGCAGCCCTGTGGGTTCATGCTCAAAGACTGAAAGGTGAAAGAGATGAGGAGAAAATCTTTCAGAAATCTAACAGAAGCAACCTAATAGACAGTCAAAGTGCAGTGAGGCAAGAGCAGCACAGTGCTTGAAGGGGCCCTGGTACGTGAAGGTAAATGGCCTTCTAGTTTGTCGTAAGATCCAGTAATTTAGGAGGCCAAACTTCCATTTTGTGGCAGTCATGGGAAAATAAACTGTATCCCAGAAGAAGAACAAGAAGGAAACTCTCTGAGTAAAAAGTATTGGCCTGTTATCCCTGTCAGTCCAGCACAGAAGAATATTACTCGAGGAGAATAATAAGAGAGAAGAGATAGACCCAGGGGGAAGGCAAATAGCGAGGCATATAAAGAATGTACAAGATCCCCATAACTGATGTTATTAGCCTGATGCTGCCAATTTCGTACTCAAACTGGTAGCTTAAACGTCATAACTATGCATCAGTGGTGGCATTTATTAAAACCTCGTCACTAAGATTTAAACTCCTGGTCTTAGGACTCATTTAAATGGTCATAACTATGGGTAGGCAGAGGCTTTGATCCTCTTCTCTAGCACTTTGAGTCTCACCCCATGGCTGATTGCTGGTGAGTTGAGAGGAAAATTCTACCTGGTGCCATGCACATACCATATCAACACCACCCAGAATGAGAAGTTAGGTGGCATTTGCTTATATTTCTTTCCAGTCTACTGCAGGACACTTGTCCTACCTATATTAAATAAAAGTTTCAGACATTTTTCTGTTTCTCTCTTTCTCGGACTTGCAGGCACATATCCTAGTTTTAAAATTGGGATGTGTGCCCTGCATGTAAACCCTTGTTCACTCTCTAAGCTTTGAATATGAGTAATGAGAAACTGTACATAGTATCGACAATCCCTAAGTCTTTTCAGCTACCCGGGGAGATGCTTTTCTATTCATATGCCATGACTCTTCAGAGTTGAGAAGACAAAAATGAAGCATGTGTAACAAGAGGAGGGTAAAAACATCAGGGTTTTGTTCCTCTAAAGCAGTTTGCTGTATTCACAAAATAATATTTATAACCTTGTCCAGGTTAAAGTTTGACAGTTTTTGCAGATATTATAACTTTCTAGCAAGGAAGCTGCAAAATTATATATATCATTTTTACAACATCATAGATTGGAGTAGAATTACGAGCGATCAAGTGTCCTGAGAAGTGAGCTCTGAATGCAAGAAGTATATATCAGCATTTACTCCATAACATAACTCAACACTGAATCTATCCATCCACCTTGTCATATCAGCACCTGCCATGAGGGAAAAGAGATCTCGAGCAAGCAAGCAAGACATCACAAATAAACGTATTTGTCAGGGTAGGGCCCCCTTAGACAGTGGTGTTATGCTCAATGCCTGAAGTTGTTACGTTAGAATAAAAGGACGAAATACTTGGGGCGCATTAAAAGTGTTTTTAAAATACCTGTGTATTCTGGTGAACCTGACAGCAGCATCTATTGTTTAGATTGTCTCAAATTGTTAACCATGTGATTGTTTCTGAACTATTAACTGTTAGTGTTGAAATGTTCTCATTGCTGGACATGGCCCCAGGCAAGTTTCTGTAGACAAAGCACCATCGTTTCTGAGAGCAAGGCTATGGAGAAAATACATTAGACCAATGATAAAACCTCTTATAGCTCTCTATTTGAAAAGAAATTGTGTTACCATGAGGTGGAGATGGTACTTTACATTTGCCCAGCAGGCTACGGAGTATCAGAAAGCTCTTACATATGTAAAAAACCCCATAATAATAAAAAAATAAAAATCCCAGATTATTAGATTCAATACTTGTAGATTGCATGTAATCTCTTGGAGTTTGTTAAACTATAACAACAAACCCCTTGTATCACTTTGAGCATTACTTCAGCATATAGTTGCAGAGATTAAGGAACAATTTTTGCACAGCTGATCTTTTGCCTGCTGGAGGTCACAAAAAGAAGATAAAAGAGATACTTCAGGTTCATTTCCAGGACTCCCGTTGCTACAGAGACAGGGAGATGGAGAAGAACCTAGAAGCAGGAAAGTCAGCTATTGAAAAGTTGAGAAATGTCAGGAACTTAAAACTGGCCAGCAGGTATTCACACTGTGTAGTTTAGCCTGTCTGCTGGAGGAATTTTTGTGCTCTTCATCTTATTTAATATGTAGCAATTGTGCTTCTGGTAGCAGGTCTGCTGCACACCTTGTTACAGATTTCTCAGCGAAAATGTAAGAATGACAGGATCCTGCCTTGTTCTCAATTTCTGTCGTTGGCTGCTGCCAGGTTAGCCCATGGTCTAGAGCATTTTTTTCCTATGCAAAGGTCCCTCCTAATGTATTAGAGTGCAAGGCCTCTTTGGGACAACATGGCATAACTATTCATGTCATCAGCAGCTTTTATCAACTGTATATGCCCATTTATTGAATGTGTTACTTCCTCTTCCCCTCCTCCCTTAATATTTGGCCTAAAGAAGCTTAATACTTGGTGTAAAAATACTTCAGAGATGCAGCCCCTAACAAGTAGTGTGATTGTACGTACAATTAAGGTATTTTTGTTAGTATTATGCTCTTTTCTGTTTTTCTTAATGCCTCACTTCCTCAAATTATATGAATACAATAGTATCTCAAACATTCTCTCTTCTGAAATAAGCTTTTGGTTCTTCTGAGACTGAAAAAAATCAGAAGAGTTAAGAAGCTTAAACCCAAACTATGATTTTTTAAAAATTTATTTAATGAAATAGCATGGGGTTTTGTACAGTTATTGAACTCAATGGTTTCATAACACTGTTTTAGATATACTTAGGGTAAGGAGAGACTGTCAAACTTGTGTGATCTGAATTTGTACTCTGTACTGGATACAGTGTATTTTCATTAGAGGGCCTGTGAAACTTGAATTTGTTCTCCATTCATCCGGAAGACCCTTATTCTAACAGAGATCATGGAGAACATTGCATTGCATTGACCAGGAGGTCCTAAAGCCCGTACTGAAGGGACACCCAAGGGACTGCAGGAGGCCCGCTTTGGGTCAGGAAGCCGCCTGTCCTTGTCCCCGTGGTGCTGAGGCATCCCCACCAACATGAGGGTGATTGCTTCTGGGTGGAAGTGGGAACTCCAGAGGGTACCACAGGTTGTGCCTTTTGATTTTAATGAAGTGCTTCTGTGCTAGTGTGTCACTGTGCTTGCAGTGCGGTGGTGTCCATGGTCTGGCCGTGGGAGGGCTGCAAAGGTCGTACGTGGTCAGCTTGGGCAGCGAAGCAGCCCCTGGAGGGATCCAGAATCAGAGTTTCTGGCAGTACACCTAGTTTTGATCAGGATGCGTGCAGACTGTCAGCAAAAGTGGACTATCTTGTGAGGTAAGCTGTGGGAATGAAGATGGAGAGGACTGTGCTGTGTGGAGCCTTCCTCACCATCTCTAGGCTATGTATAGCCCCAGGCATTTAATGTAAACTAATCCTGCTGCTTTGCTGAATCAGGGACTTCATGACGTGATGCTACAAATCAGGAAAGAGAGGTTACTTCTTCCATTTGTTTGAGCTGGACAGGATACTCTTGTCTTGACAGTATCAAGTCTATTGATCAAAGGGCTGTGTGTTTATTGGTGGTGGTGGAGGGCATGAATTTCTTGTATGGAGTTATGCAGTTCTTTAAGCATGTATCCTTACAGGCTGTATTATTAATATGCATGCTTTTACATTTTCAAACATAACTAGCTGTATTGATTAGTGAGTTATATAAATGGAAGAAAATAGTAAACTAAATTGAAGAGCTACCTCATTCATCTCTGGACTCTAGAATGCTGGTGAAATTTCCTTCCTTCAAACAGCGCTGAGGAGCCCTTTCCCAAGGGCTGAACTGCCCAGCACAGTGGGATCATCTTGGCCCCAGCAGCCCTCACACAGAAGAGCTGCCATTGTACTGGTAACTACCAGATCTTCTGGTTTTGGCTCTGTGGGCTGGAAACCTAAATCTCAGCATATAAACAGATTCCTCCCAAGCTAAAAAGAAACTTTTCAAATCAAATTACACATTTAGTGTCAATATCCAGCAGATTTACATCAACTATAATATTTTAAAAGAGAAGCCTATAAATAATATTCAGAGTCCCTAACATTTTCATTAACAAAATTGACACTACTTATCAGCATTTTAATATACTAATTGGCTATGTGCTGTCTTCATTTCCACTTTGAGTGCTGTAAGGCAATGTTTCTCAGTTATGAATTGAGGATTGTTGCTAGTCTGTAAGATATCAAGGAGTGATTCATGAAATTATTGCAAAACCACCATATATGCAGATGTACAATTGAAGAAAATAGAGAAAATAAGTTAAAAAAAAAAAGATAATGTTGACATTTTAGCATGTTTTTCAGGCTAAGAGATTAGATTGTCTTTTATTTAAAAAAAACAGAAAATACTCTTTTTTTTTGTGGTAGTCCAGAGGATGGATTAATGTCAAGGACTCAGGGACAAATACTCGGAGGATCAAAAACTCCTGGCAGGTTCTGAACACTCTCCACACTGGCAAGTGCTGTGACAGCTGAGGGTACCCAGAGCTGATGATTTGAAGTTCTCTATTAATCATATTATAGTCTCTGATATCTGCTATTGTGTTAAAATATTCCTTTGAATAAATTATTGGGATTTTATGTCCTGTAATCCTGAATGTGCCATTGATGCTGAAGGCAGGAAGAGGCACTGATGTGGAATTTTCAAACCCCCATGCTGACCAAGGAGCACATGCCCTACCGAAAGGCAGCGGCACTTCTGTTATGGAAACATTCTTCTTAGAATTACACCACAAGATTACGTTAGCTAATAAATGTAGTTTAGATTGTAAACCAGTGGTGGCTCCAATGCATTTTATCTTGGGTGGAAAATGTGCATGTATTTACATGAGTGTGCATGTACACATTCAAAAAACACACCAAAAGTCAAATAGAACAATATCATAGAATATAAGTGGGTATAGGCTATTCCTTATTAAGAGAATGCTAATAAGGTGCAATATCTAGTCGTTATACATTGGAAAGTAGAAAAAATAGCTGTTACTTTCAAAAGACTTTGTGACTTTGTCCTATGTACTCCTTTCCATGTTCAGCCCAAGGTGCCACATCTTTGTCTCTGCAAGGTTGGGGTTAGCCAGTAAAATTCTCCAAAGGTTACTCTGCAGGTTTGCAAATACACATGAACTTCGCAATGCCTTTAAGCATTAGTTTAAAAAAAAAAAAAAAAAAAAGAAAATCTGCTATGTATTGTAACATGTTAGAACTTCCTATGAGCTGCCTTCATTGTTTCTTCCTTGCATGCTATTTCCTTTGGGTTATGCTGCTACTGCATGTCATTGATAGTGACATGCAGTAGCTATGACAGGAGGACAAAGAAAGATTTCAGCGAGGTTATTAAGTTCTGGTGGGGATGGACCCCATTATCCTCAATATAAAAGCCACCCTTACTGAATTCCCGAAAATAAAATAATTTTGGAAGCATTTAAAGATGTCCTCTTGAGCTGAAATGCCTATTAGTCTTCTGATGTGTTTGCTGTTGGTTGCTAACCATTAATGCCACAAGTTAAGAAACACATTTATTTTTAACCTCTCTGTGCTTCAGTGACTCCTGTGCAACAATTTTTCTGGCCTTTGAAAGCTATGTCAAAGCCAGTTCTCTCCTCTTTTTATGGCACAGAGAACGTGGGAGCTGCATGGCTTGCTAAGGATCTTCAAGTTTGAAAAAAATTTCGTTCTGTAAGAGAAGCCAAATAATTTTCTTGTCCTACTGGTCATGTTAAAGCTTAATGAAATTTGTGGCAACTGGGTGGGTTTTCAGGAAACGGAAGGATTTTCAGTAGCTGTTGGGATATATGAATACCTTTGGTAAGGCTAGTACTGTTCCGGCGCACTGAGGCCTTATACAGTTGGCTGATTGTTAAAGGTTTTGGCGATGTACCCTGCACAGGAAACAATCCCATCCCCCCACAGATGCTCTTCTCTGTTTCCTCATAAGAATGTAATAAATGACCATAGTGGATCACACCAGACATCTTTCTGGCTCAGTATCCAGTCTTCAGCAGCCAGTGGTAGTAGAAGCCTAGATAAGAGTCAAAGGACATCTCCAGAAAGCAATCATACTCCTCCAGGAAACAATCCCAGCATCGAGGAATCTGTGGCTCAGGTAATTCCTGAGTCAGAGATATGGTATCTTTGTAAATTATAGCCCCTGATGTTTTTCCATTAGTTAGCCCAGTGACTTTTCAAACCTATGTAACCTTTTCCTCTCTCCGTAATCCTCTGACAAAAAATACCACAGTTTAGACATAAGTGAAAATGTTTTCCTTTTGTTTGTTCTGAGCTTGTCCTGTGGTCATTTCATCATGGACATGACAGTCCTACTTCTTAACTAATGAAAAGTATGAAGTGTTTTCTCTTCGCCTTCTTCACTCCATGCATCTTTTACACATACCTCTATCCTATCTTGCCCGAGGTGTCTTTTCTCCAGGATGGAGAATTTTGTCTGTTTACTTGATCCTCATGAAGAAGTCATGGTATACCTTCAACTACCTTTGCTGTTCTTTTTAGCACCTTTCCATATCTGCAGTGTTGTTTTTACACAGATAGACAAGAAGGACTCAATATTTGAGGTATGAATACACTGAATTTAATGCATGACATTACCTTGTTTTCTGCGTAGTTTGTTTCTAATATTGTTTCTGTTAGTTTGACAGCACTGACCATTGGATTTGCCATCTTAGAGAACTTTTCAGCTTCAAAACCCTTTCCTAAGTGGTAACATCTAGTTCTTTAAGAGCCTCTGCCAATATTGTATAAAGTTAGAAATGTGTTCCCCCAAGTATATCACATAATTTTGCTGACAGTGAATTTCATCTGCCATTTTTTAACTGCTCAGTCATTGTCATGAGACCCTTCAGTTATACTACCTTCAATAACCAGCAAATTCTGTTACTTTCCCCTCTACAGTTTTTAGAGGCTATTTCTGAACATTCAGAGCATCCAGTGATACCTCTGGGATTTTGCTAATGGCAAAAATGGATCTAGATAGATTGGAGCATTGGGCAATGATTAATGGGAAGAAATTTAACAAGTCAAAATGGAGGATTAAAATGGAGGACAGAGTAATGCCGGGCACAAGTATAAACTGGGAGAGGAGTGGCTGGCGAGCAGCCCTGCAGAAAGGGATCTGGGGGTGCTGGCTGACAGCAGGCTCAATATGAGCCAGCAGTGTGCCCTGGCAGTCGAGAGGGCAAACTGCATCCTGGGGTGATCAAACAGAGTATAACCAGCCGGTCAAAAGAGGTGATTATCCCGCTGTATTCAGCGTTGGTGCAGCCTCACCTTGAACACTGTGTGCAGTTCTGGGCCCCACAATTTAAGAAGGATGTGAAGGTCCTTGAATGTGTCCAGAGGGCAACAAAGCTGGTGAAAGGGCTGGAAGGAATGTCCTATGTGGAGCGGCTAAGGAGTTTGGGCTTGTCTAGTTTGGAGAAAAGGAGGCTGAGAAGAGACCTCATTGCTCTCTACAGCTCCCTGAGGAGGGGAAGTGGAGAGGGAGGTGCTGGTCTCTTCTCCCTGGCGTCCAGTGACAGGACACGTGGGAATGGTTCAAAGCTGCGCCAGGAGAGGTTTAGACTGGGCATTAGGAAGCATTTCTTTACCGAGAGGGTGGTCAAACACTGGAACAGGCTTCCTAGAGAGGTGGTCGATGCCGCAAGTCTGTTAGTGTTTAAGAGGCATTTGGACAATGCCTTCAATAACATGCTTTAACTTGGTCTGCCCTGAACTGGTCAGGCAGTTGGACTAGATGATTGTTATAGGTCCCGTCCAACTGAAATAGTCTATTCTTTTCTATTCTATTCTATTCTGTTCTGTTCTATTCTATTCTATTCTATTCTATTCTAATTTCATTGAGAAAACTGACCATTTATCCCTACTTTTAGTTTCCTATTTTTCAGCCTGATACCAATCCTCGTGAGGAGCTCTCTTATTCTGCACCGTCGTCCTCTTTAGCCACCTTTGGTAAGGGAAATTTCTAAAAGCCTATTGGAATCCCAGTGAACTGTGCAATCTGCCTCCAGTTTTTCCATATGCTCAGTGACTGCCTCAAAGAAATCTAAGAGATTTGTAAGGCAGGGTTTTTTTCAGCAAAAACCTCATCAGCTCTATCTCCTTACATTGTTACAGGTATTGTATGTGTCTAACAGTCTCCCTTTTATAAGTCTAACATTTTGTCTGGCATGAACATCGGATCTACACATGAAGTCAGTTTAAGAAAGAACTAACACAATCTTTCCCTCAGATGAAGCTGGCAGCAAATCATAGGGCTTCCTCCTCAGCTTCAGAAGGAGGCGAAATAGGGTGGCTACGTGCACAGCCATCTCCACTTCTGTAGGTTATCAGCTGGAGGCTTACTGATGCTGCCCTTCCTCTATGTCTTTTTACACTTGTGCTTTAGGCTGGCCACTGCTACACAAGGTCAGCATGACACACAGCCGTAATGGTGGTGTCGGCAGAGGTATTTAGTTGTCCCATTCACGCACCGTTAGGCTGACACCCAATGCCTTTGAGCACACTGCTGATATAGAGTGGAGGTAGGAAGCCCTCAGTGAAATCTAGGGCTGATGGTCAGACCCTATGGTCACAACACACCCGGGCATTACAGACCTTTATAACCACTATTTGCTATCCTGTCTCACCACCTCCTGCCTTCATAACAAGAAACCCTAATTGTCATCAGGGTATTGAATTTTCCTGAACACCTTCAAATGAAATAGCTTTCTTTGAATTTAGATTATTTCTCAAACATTACTTTCTATCGCTGCCAAGTGTTAAAAGAAGACTGGAAACAGCATAGATGGGCAGCAATGAAGCTTTTGGCAGGAGCTTTTCTTCAAAAACTTGTTTCTATGTGAATGGTAATCAAGAAAAAAAAAAGTTTGTGCCTGAAATCCTGCTACTCTCTTACCTTTGAGACCTGCATTTTCAAAAAGTTGATGGCAGGGGACTGTACATTTTCTTCTCCAGCCTGATCCCTCTGCAGTAGTGACCTCTACACTTATTTTGCCTTTCAATGTCTTAAAATTTAGTTTTCTGTGCAGTCATTCACACTGAACCCTGAAAAGAAGATACATATATATTTATAATGATAAAAGAGAAAGAATTTCTTGACTGTTACGGGCTTCTGATATTTTATTAGCCAAGTCTACATTCACCCTCACCCTTACGGGTCTCCCTGTGGTAGCTCTGAGCTCTGCTGATCTCCTAGACAAATGATGGAAACATCTGACTTAGAGCCTTTTAGAATCAAAGAAGATTGAGAGGGAAAAGACCTGCTAGGTCATTTTGTCCATCCCCTGCCAATACAGGATCATGACCTACTGTACAATAACTTCACTAATGTTTTGCCAAGTCTCAATTTAAACGAATCAAATGATGGGGATTATATCACTTTCTTTGGGACAATATATCCCTGTTGCTTCATATTCTCTATGAAGAATTGTTATGATATTCTACTTAATATTCTCAATATCACCATAATTACAAGGATAACTTATTTTCTTCTTGTAACAATTGTTTCTTTCTTGGTGTTCATATTTTTCATATATATATCATGTTAAAAACACTGTATTTGTCACACAATTCTTCCCAGCTTTCTTCATAACTCAGCTCCTAAGTCCCTTATCAATGTTTGGCGTTTGCCTTCATTTAATTTCCCTCCACTTAATTCATCTTTCTGGTATAGGCTGCTCAAAAAGTTATGTATTGCTCATTAGATTATTCTAGATGTGATTCTCAGGTGTTAATGTTCTACAGCAAGGCTTTTGCCTGAGTCATAACGTGATGTGTCTGGATATGTAATTCCAAATCTCCTGGGTGTCCCCGTTTATAGCTCAATGCAGCTCTCTGACCAGTTCTCATTCTTGTCTTTTATGGCACCAATATACCTTTTACACGCTGCTGAAATTCTATTTTAGTGAATCATCCTTCCAATTCTCAAGTAAGCCCACTTGTTCATTATCGTCATCATTTAATATTCTAACTCATCCTACTTATTTCCCTATGCACTTTTGTAAAATATAAAACTTTTTTTTGCAGAATTTCTGTATCTTATGTTTTAGTCAAACTGGAAATAATAATAGAAAGAAAAAAGCCAGACTTTGAGTTACATAAACCATATTGAATTTTTAAAAATCAATTTAATTTTTTCTGGAGCTGCAAAGACTAAGCAGCTATCAACATTAATATACATTTATTGCTTGGCATTGCTACAGATCAGAGTTAAGTTTCTTTGGATAAACTCACTGGATATTTCCAAACCATTATATATTTACCTTTCATTTCGACATAACATTCATGCAAAATTCCTATGAGGTTTTTTTACTCTTAAATAACTCATATGTACTTTTAATTTTAACACATCTTTCAATTTTTGTTTTCCATTGGAATTCTTTGACTTGTTGGTCTGACTAGAAAATTTTTAAAGCCTCAAACTATCAACAAAAATAAAAATATGAAAAAGATATTACATGATTATTTTTTAACTGCTACTTCTTGGTCAGATCTGAAGAAAGAAGCATGGGAAGAGACAAACTGTATTTTAAATGGCCACAGAAATTAAGTAGAATTAACTTTGTTTAGCTATTTGTAAGCTACTGTGCAAATCATTCATATAAATTAAGTTGGATTTCACTTTCAAAATATTAATTGAACTTACTTTTTACTCTTTTAATTGCAAAATTGCTGATGTAAATGAAACTTATAAATGGAAATATACTTGAAGTTTCTATATGTCTTTTACACATAACACTTGTATATGTGACTCTCCTCCTCCTCCCCCACTAATATAACTAAGGGATCATAAGCATGCATTCCTTAATAAACACAAATTCCTTCACTGTCAAAAATTGCTCCAGGCAAAAAGTTGGCAAGCAAAGAGTTAACAAAAAGGTCAACGAAATGTGAAGAAATCTGGTCCTCAATGTGTACAAAAATAATATTTGTGGTTTTAGATGTCTTTTATGTTTCTATTGCTCAAAAATAGATTTTTTTTTGATTGAACATTTTCAGCCTTCCATTGACTGAAATAGATGACCGCCTTAGGGCATTTTTGAAGGGGAAAACTAAAAGAAAAATGACTAAATTCCTTTGTTCAGAACTGCTGCTCTGCATATCCAGTAAATTTTTTAATACAAAGACATACCAGTCAATGGGGAGTTTTTCTTGCAGAAGGACTGCAAGATCAGCTTCTTAGTATGCAAGTGTGACCACCAAACAGGGATGATAAGACTGCAGTGACCAGGAAGGGGCACTTACAGCCATCTTCTCAGTTTTCATGTTTCAGAACACTGCAGCTATTCACATTGGAGCAGTTTGACCAAAACAGGAGAGACGGCCAGCGAGGGAAAGAAGAGAAACCCTTCACACTGCAAACCAGCTAGGAAACAATGCTAGCTAGTCCCATGGTTGAGGCAGCCTGGCACTCAGACGCAAGAACAAGGTGACCTTCCTGGAACATGGGAAGATTCAGTTTTTGCTGAGCTTTAGGATGGAGCTGACTATGCACATACCTGCAAAGCAGGTAGTTAATCCAGGCACAATGGATCAAAGGCTGTATACAAAAGGACTAACCATTTACTCTTTGTGGCTAAGGAACAACATTAGCAGTTAGGAGATACGGCACATTTCTGTTCTTACTTTATTTTTGAATCAGCACAGATGAGTTAGCTAAACTGTTCCTCAGCTTTCCCTCTTGCTTGTATCTATTAGAAGAGGCTGCTGTGAGAAGCGGTGCTGTAGTTTTTGTGATGTATTTACATCAGAGCCTCAGCTGAAGATGCTCTGAAAGAGCAAAGCCAGATCCTTGTCCTGACATTTATTCTGGACACTCAAGCAGTGCTCTATGCAGAATTGCAGGGGTCAACATTACTGGAATAAGTTTTAGAAGTGATGTTTACTTTGTGAGCAAAAAGAAGAGGGGATGTTAGAGTGTTAAAACTTACATTTTTATTCAATTACAGTTATCCCCTCTTTAGTGCATATTAGCCAGTAAGAAATACATTGAAAAAGCCTTGATCAAAGGGAAGAATCTACAAGGCTTTCTTCTCCATTGCTGCTGCTGGCACTACCAAAAATGTTCTGTGTAATGTTTTAAAATTTTTGTTATGTTCTTGGATATGTATTGACATCTTAGCTCAGAACAGCTATTTAATGGCTATTGTAATTTAACAGGTTCATAAAATGCATATTTAAAAAGACCCTAAGCAGGCATTCGCTCAACAGGGGAAGGAATTTGAAGCACCAGAAACATAAAACACATTTTAAAAGGTCCTGTTGATATACATTGAAACATTGGCTAAATTAAGAAATCCCAGTTTATTAGACTAGACTAGACTAGACTAGGCTAGAACAGAACCGAACAGTTCAGTTGGAAGGGACCTGCAATGATCCTCTAGTCCAACTGCCTGACCACTTCAGGGCTGAAGTTGGTTGGTTTATTTTTTATGGCATTGAAACTGAAGAGGGACTTAAATGGCATCATGAAGGGTTTCTACAGGTAGATCAACAGCAAAATGCAGACTAAGGAAAAAGCAAAATCCTGCCTGACCAACCTGATAGGCTTCTACAGTGAGATGACGAGCTCAGTAGATAAGGGGAGAGCAATGGATGTTATTTAGCTTGACTTTAAGAAGGCCTTTGAAGCTGTCTCCTATAGCATCATCACAGACAAACTGACAAAGTATTGACTAGACAGTGGATGGTGAAGTAAATGGAAAATTGGCTGAAGTGCTGAGCTCAAAGTGTGTTCAACATCACAAAGACTATCTGGAGACCGATAACTAGTGATGTCTCTCAGGGGTCAATATTGGGTCCAATATTGCTTAAAATCTACATTCATAACCTAAATGATGGGCAGAGTGTAAGTTTGCAGACAACAGAGAATCAGGAGGACTGGTTGCTATACCAGATGATTGTGCTGCTCTTCAGAGGGACAATGGGGAGAAATGGGGTAACAGGAATCTCAAAAAATTCAGCAAATGGAAAAGCCAAGCCCTGCACCTGGGGAGGAATAACTGCATGCACTAGTGCAGGCTGGGGCTGGCCATCTGGGAAGCAGCTTTGCAGAGAAGGCCCTGGGGGTCCTGCTGGACCATGAGCCAGCAACGCACCCTTTCAACAGGGAAGCCTCTCCTTGGGTGCATCAGGAACAGCACTGCATCACCTGCAAGTGAAAGGTGTGATCCCTTCCCTCTCGTCAGTGCTGGGGAGGCTACACTACAGCTGGAGTGCTGGGTCCAGTCCTGGGCTGCCTGGTCTGAGAGGGACATGGGTGTACTGGAGGGAGTCCAGCAAAGGGTCACAAAGATGCTGAAGGGCTTGGAGCATGTGAGTTACGCGGGGAGGGTGAGAGAGCTAGTATCGTTCAGCCTGGAGAAGAGAAGGCTTAGGAGGATCTTCTTCATGTGTATAAATACCTGATGGGGGGGAGTAAAAACTGTGGAGCCAGGCTCTTCTGAGTGGTGCCCAATGATGGGCCAAGAGGCAATAGGCACAAACTGAAAGGCGAGAAATTTCAATTCCACTGTAAGAAAAAACTTTTCACTGTGAAGGTGGTCAAACACTGGAATAGGTTGCTTGGGGAGGCTGTGGAGTCTCCGTCCTTGGAGATATTTAAAACCCAGCACAGCCCTGAGCAATGTTCTGTGGCTGACCCTGCTTTGAGCAGGCCAGTTGGACTAGATGATCCCCAGAGGTCCTTTCCAACCTCACCATGGTGGGATTCTGTGGTTTAGACAGTTCATTGTAATACACTCTGCTGTCATTAGAGATTTTGGAAAATGTCTTTATTCTTTTTTTTTTTTTTTTTTAACGCAGAGAGAATCATGTCATCAATAAAAAAAAAAGGTGGCTCACACCATGCTGTACCACTTCCCTCATTTTGCTTTCTGTTTATCTGATAATGCATTCTGCCAGGGCCTG
Source organism: Haliaeetus albicilla (assembly GCF_947461875.1). Taxonomy (NCBI): domain Eukaryota; kingdom Metazoa; phylum Chordata; class Aves; order Accipitriformes; family Accipitridae; genus Haliaeetus; species Haliaeetus albicilla. Next base: position 27,976,504 of record NC_091496.1, read on the forward strand.
GGCCAAGGACCAGGAGATCTAATGTCTCATGCTGTCCATATTACAAAAAATGCTCACACTGCAGTGAATTAGTAATGGTGTTCAAGCCTCATTGTGTTTCCTGGGGGCAAAGGCAGTATACACCAGTATAAGTGTGCTTTTATTTTAAAGGGTTGGAGGCTGATCCTACAAACCCTTTCTAGCGTGAGTAATTCTGATATAAAGTTTTCTCCCCCAGAGCTATTCACTTTTGAAAGGGTTACTCTTCACAGGAACCAATCCTTGTGTTGTATGTGGCAGTTTAGAAACTGGACTGTGAAAATATTTCTTCTTCTGAACATAGAATGGTAATGTGGATGGTTGTTAGCAACGCAATTCCTCCAGCAAACGGGAATGGTTACTGCATACAGAATCAGTTTTACCTTCATTACTTTTCAAGAGGTTACTTAAATATATATTGTATCTGCTATAGAGCAAGTAGGAAACAGAATGTGGAAAAATGAAGGCTTCTCATATCAATTGTGGTCCTTTTTTTTATAACTGGCAGTTGTTCCTATTTTCAAGTGTTTGTTTCTACTTTAATGAGGATACCAACTTTCATCCAGTGAGATGTGTGGGTCACTTTGTTAGAGCACTTGCACACACCAAGGCAATACGCCAGCTGGAAATTTTGACTTTTAGCTGAATTATTTTTCCCCAGCAAATGGCTTTCCTTTTGACATATTTTAATGTACTTGCACACTGAGAGGAAGAGTGGGTGAACAGAAAACAGACTGTTTTATTAACCCAGCAGTCACCTTTGAGATTCATACATGTCCACTTTTTTCTTGCCTTTGTACCTAATCCCAAGAGACTGGTACCTGGCTTCCCTTGGAATAACAAAGTCAGTCACAAACCTCCAAACATGATTGTTAACTGAATGCCAACTGTTTCTTCTCATCTTTTTTTTTTCTTTTCCCAGTACTATGTTAGGGATTGTGTCTTTATGGGTGCCCTATAACCATAACATTAATTTGGTTTTATATTTAAGGATTTTTATTTTATTTTCAATAGTAGAGGTACATTGTGCAAGAAATTAAATTGCTGCTTCTATTTTGTGTGTGTGTTTTATAGTGATTTTTTCAGCTCTGCTAATAGTGGAAAGGGAAGAAATAAAGCAATGCTGCAGGCACTGACTGGACTACAGTTTCAGCTCAGAGGAAAGCTACAGGATCAAGAGTGGACAGACAAGCACCCTCGAGAAGAAGCCCATGCACATTATTCACAGTGTCATACGCCAGTTTCACAGTATCCTGGGTTCAATGGATTTTTTCCAGTGGGAACACACTTTTCATCAAACAAAGCTCCAGCAATCTCAGAGGTACCTATATTACCAACAGATATTTACAAAGCAGATTTCTGAATGTTGTGTTACCTGCAGAAAGCTATTCTTAATTGTAACATAATTAGCTCATTTTGAAGTGCACCTAAATGAAATCCAGGAGGGAGGTGAGGGGTGAAGCTTTTGGAATTAACACGTTCTAAAAAATACGTAGGGCTCAAGCAAGCAAATGCCAGGGCATTAACCAACTAGGTCTTATCCCATGCTACCTCAAAACATGCTCCTTGAATCATTAATCTTAGGATCAACTCTCTAATGATCTAGAGCTGACAACTTACACTCCGTCTTCCCTTTGGATAGTGGAATGTCTCTGGAGCTTTCTTTCCACATCATGCCGTATCTCCAGGCAACAGACAGGCTGAGGTCCAGCCAGCGGGGAGCGGGAACAGGGCCCAGCAGCCCCACGTTTGCTCCCTCACCTCATGGCAGAGCCGGCAGCTTCTTGGGACATGGGGAGAAAGGATGGTGCCTCCCGGTAAATCTGTGCCTGGCAGATGTGGTTTTGGCATCAGCCATTTGGGAATATATTTTTTTCATGCGCTGCGGTCGACAGCCTGGGTTGGTGCCGGACTGTGGTCTGTTCTCCCAGCTCCAAGGACGAGCGATGGGGTTGTGGTTTGGTACAGTGGCCACGGTGCAGGGGTAATATCGCACAGGCTGCCAACTCCTCAGCCTCAGGGGGAGCGCGCAGGGGTGCAGAGCTGCCGCACGCCAGCCATGCCGTCCCTTGCGAGGTATGCGTTGCACAACAGATGCTTAGAACCATTGCTGAACAGATCAGATGACGCCACCATATTTCTCTCTGTTCGAATGGGAAGTAACTGTGGTATTTCAGATACCACATGGTGGCAGCTGTTGATAAAGGCTGATACTAGTTTGTTTTTCGTTTTTAAAACTGAGGAATGATTAATTGCAGTGAGTGGAGCAGCCAGGTAGCCATTTCAGAGATGTTACTTCACAAATGTTCTGGTAGCTTGGTATCTGACGCACTGACCCTTTCTTTCTCGTTTAACAGTGGGAAGGAAAACAAAAAGATAAGTAGAGATTCAGCTACCATCCAAACTCTGAATCCCACAATGAATATTTTAAACCTTTCTTTGACTGCTAATAAACTTTCCCTCCAGTTCTTGCCACTTTCTTTCTCTTCTGGGCTCCCTCTGCTCTCCTGTTCCTCCAGTATTCTTCACTGTAGCCTGGGGAAAAGAAGTTTAAGAAAAATAATAAAGTTTTTATTTATTCCTTACAGCTTTTCTGCCCCTGTGGGCATTTGTCTGCCTGTCTGGCTAATGTGCTGTAATGAATCTGCTCTCTGCCATACACACACGTATCGTCCTATCAATCAGTGAGAGGAAATGCTGAGCATGGTGAGTGCTAACAAGCACTCAGAGGGGTCAGTACACCAGTGCACTACAGTGGCATGCTTCTTTCCCTACAGGCTGCTTTAATTGGGGGGAACACAAATGAGGTGGCGTGTGGCTGGCACCATGTCTTCTTGCCTATCTCCCTGCTTTGGCAAACTGACCCTCTCTACTTCAACTTTCAGGGCAGCGCTAACCCTCCTCTGGCTCCTGCTGGGGGGCAAGTCCCTCTCAACCCTGTTGGAGTCTCTGGGTTAATTGGGGCAGGTGGAGCTGCTGGAGGAGCTTGCTTGCAGAGGCTAGCGGGTGATCAAAGGGTGCTGAAGAGCCTGTGGGGATAGCACTTCTTTGCAGGTTGGAAATCACAAGGAAAAGAGAAATGGGAAAAGGTGGAGAAAAAGTAAGGAGGGCTCTGCGGAAAAGTAAAGCAAGGCGGAGATAGGAGATGGAAACAGTGAAAGAAATAGGAGATAGGGACACTGGAAGGACTGAGGGGAAAAACCAAATAAGAGGAGAGAAAAAAAATAAAGAAGTAATGACAAAAAAGATGTGGAAAGTCATATATAACTGGAGAGAAATACTAGAAGTAGGAAAAAAAAATGAGAAAACTAAAAATATTCCTGTGCAGAAGTCAGGGTAGACAGGAAGCAACATCTCCAAAAGATCTCAAAGAAGATCAGGTCACCAGAGGAATTTTTCAAAGGCAGATTTCAGGTTTTAGACGAGAAATCATGCCCAATCCATAATTAAGTAGCAGTGTTTTAAGTTATATTCCTATAGACAGGTTGACTTCTAGACATGATTTCTTTTCACCCATTTGTGGGCTGCCAGCATGCCATTAAGGACTGACTGTCATTGCTCTGTAGCACAACTTATGATTGAGTACATTTTCTACCGGAGGCTTCACAGCAAAGCCAATCTGTCCTTTGTTGGCTGTCTGGAAGGTGAAAAGGGATTTGTTGGAAAGAATAGAGGAACTATAAATCTCTGAGGGGTTATAAAGTCTCAGGTGGGAACTTGAGGTTAACTGTATGTAAGGACAGACCATTATACCTTTCTGAAAGTCCTGCATTTTCTTTGCATGCACAGAAGTTCTGGTGTTGATAGGTGTAGCACGATTGCAAGGCAGTCAAATGATAAAAAAATCTTAAAGCAGTGTTTCATTGCCCAGAGTGAAGACTAACGAGGAATCCATCTTGAGTGAAGTTTTACTGTAAAATACCATTGAGAAAACTGTCTTTGAGATCAAGGATTTGGAAAGGTAGCAAGAAAGAGTTAGTTTGGTACTTTAGAAAAACAGTAGCAAAGGCCTAAGAGAGTTCGAAGTCTGAGGCCTCATGCTGAGTCCTCTTCTTGTGACACAAAATCTGGGTCCAGATTAATTTCTGTGTTGATCAAGGAGAGCTGCTTATACCCTCCAGGAAGGCAGGTTAATCTACAGAAATACCAGAGGCAGTAAAAGAGCTACCAGATTTTCTCCTGTAGTATTTGTAAGCCCTATAAACTAAGAAACTTTGGCTTTAGCAAACATCTGGATTGGAGATTTTGAAAGCAAATCCAGAGGAAAGTAGGATGCCATTTGTGACTCAAAAAGTGTGAATTCTGCTCTTGAATAAATACCTGATGAGGTGAAGGGCAACATGTAGTGAGAAATATCATTCTTCAGTCAGTGGGCAAAGGCCATGTTCCTGCTCTCCATGTTTACCCCCTGCTGCCCTTTTCTCAGGAGTGTTCAGTATCTTAGTCAACGTTTAGCTTAGATAAAGACTATGAACCCTCTTTGAAGGAAAATTTATTTTATTTAGGAATGGCTTTTATCAAATATTACTTTTGGTGGAAATTTTAGTGTCTTTTATTCTCCAAGCAATCAGCCAAGCAAACTAATTATTTAACATTTCAGGTTGCCACTTATCTTGTTCCCTCGCTCATTCTTTAATGGATACATTTGAGTGGACATTAAATTATTTAATTAATATATATACTCCTTCTCCATGGCATGCCTTTTAGTTGTCAGTGATAAACTGTGTGTTCACAAGTTCAGGATAGTGCATGTCCTTTGTAAAGACCATTGGCAACTTTAAAGTAAAAAGAGCAATATTGTATTGTAGTAATTATCATAGCTAAAACCAGAAATAATCATTACAATACAAGCATTCGAACCAAAATATATTCCCTGGTGAGAAGGTGTTATGACTGGAAGAACTCTGTGGTTTTGGCAATATTTTAAAAGAGTTAACAGGTTATTCATCATAAATAGCAAAAGAATGGTTGATATGGCATGCACTTAAAGAATGAAAGAAAGATAATGTGCCTTATGGAAAATTGATTTTGTCAAACTAACTTTGTATCTGTCTTGATCCAATTTCAAGTTTGGTTGATAGAGGTAAGACAGTTAATATAATATAGCCAGACTTCCTCAAGGTGTTTGATTAGTACCCATGTCAAATTAACTTTCCGTGCAATAATTGGATTAATAAACTAAATAACTGACAGATGTGAAAATGGATTTGGAAATAGGGGATCATTGCTGATTTTGACATAGTCCTTTGGAGTAGCACAAGAATGAATTCTTGGCCCAGTGCTACATAAATATATTATCAACTACTGAAAACAGTTTACATGTGTAAGTGACTTCTTTGCTGAGGGAGTGGAAAAGAGTGCAGAAAAATGTCACTGGTATAGAATAGCATGGGCTTTTCAAACTGTCAAAACTGTGTGCACAACTAAATAATGTATGTTTTAATGAGAAGTACAAAACCTGCATCTCCAGAAAATGAAAAGCTCTATCAGGCCATAATGAGATGGGGGACTTTATCCTGGGAACCTGTAACTTTTGTCAAAGACATGGGAGTCAGAGACCTTGATCAAGTGGAAATGAGCTGCCAGAGCAGCACTGCAGCAAAATAAGTAATCAAATTTGTATATCTAAAAATGTATATAAATATATAAATAAATAATCCTTGAATAGGACCAGGGATACTGGCTTACCTGTGTATTTGGGGCTGGTCTGACCATTATGGGATGCTGTGTCAATTCAGATCTCCCCAGATCCAGTAGGAAACTGGTAAGAAGGTAAGGACTAGACAAAGACTCCAGCAAATTATTAAAGTATAAAAAGATCTATATTATCATGAAAGATTTGGGGAGCACCATCTGTTTAAGTAGTGTAAAATGAGGTTTAAAGGAGACCTGCAGAAAATCCAACAGCTGTAGAGACACCAAAACATTCAGAACAGGCTCTCCAATAAACACAGCAAAGGTATGCAGGGGACAGTGGTTGGAAGCCAAAGCTGGAGTCCCTGGATAAGAATCTTTTCACCTGGTTTCAGGCACCTACAAGGTAGGTGTTTGCTAAATTCCCATTGCTCCCAGTGAGGCCAGAATGATGCTTGCCTGCATATACTGGGAAAAGCTCTGCATAAGGGTCTGTCTGTTAACCAGTTTGAAATATCTACCCTATGTCCTGGTTTCAGCTGGGATAGAGTTAACTGTCTTCCTAGTAGCTGGTACAGTGCCATGTTTTGAGTTCAGTATGTGAAGAATGTTGATAACACTGATGTTTTCAGTTGTTGCTCTGTAGTGTTTAGACTATAGTCAAGGATTTTTCAGCTTCTCATGCCCAGCCAGGGCACAAGAAGTTGGCACAGGACACAGCCAGGGTACCTGACCCAAACTGGCCAACAGTGTATTCCATACCATGGGACGTCCCATCTAATATAGGAACTGGGAAGTGGGTGCAGGGAATCACCGCTCGGGGACTGGCTGGGTGTCGGTCGGCGGGTGGTGAGCAATTGCACTGCGCATCATTTGTACATTCCAATCCTTTTATTACTACTGTTGTCATTTTATTAGTGTTATCATTATCATTATTAGTTTCTTCTTTTCTGTTCTGTTAAACCGTTCTTATCTCAACCCAGGAGTTTTACTTCTTTTTCCCGATTTTCTCCCCCATCCCACTGGATGGGGGGGAGCGAGTGAGCGGCTGCGTGGTGCTTAGTTGCTGGCTGGGGTTAAACCACGACACCCTACTACAATCTTCTGAGTGAGTGGCTAGGGAGAATAATACTATGGCAGTGACCTGGGACACTGAGGAAGCTTGGAGGTGAGCTTCTCACAAACATGTCTGTAAATGGTTACATTTCTTTTGGAAATAGTTGTTTTAAAGCTGCTGGGGTTAATTTTGATACTTACTCTTTTAGAACCTTTCTGCAGGCAAATTTTATGTTTAAAAACAGAACAGGTCCAGTCCAGACATTGCTAGAAGGGAAGTCATGGCTTTTATAAAGTATTCTGAAAGCCACAAATATCTGTTATACTTAAAAGTCCTGCACTGCCTGCCTTGTATTTCCCATGTAGAGACTCTCATTTACCCGGTGTGTCTGCTACACTGACATCTTTCCAGTTCCTTTTCTGATGTCCTCTGTTGGTTGCAATGACTCCCACATCTCCCACATTGGTGGATAGGCACATAATTTGACAGAATTTTGACAGAATAGGAGACATTATGAAAGGGAGAACAGAATGGCAGCGTCTTACTACACCCACAAAAATACTTCATTTGAAAGCATGAAGACGCATTATATATCCAAGATCCTTTTCGGATCCAGGTATAGATCTCACCTGCCTCTGTAGGCTCTGTAATACCATCTCAGGGCTTTGCTCCAGGTCACAGCTCCTGTGTGAATGACATACTAGCAGCACATAGGAACATAAGAATACTTAAGTTAGAATAGATCAGCTGTCCATATAGCTCAGTAATCTGTTTCAGAATGCCTTCCTTGGGATCTCCTCTATCTCTGAAACAAGTATCTAAACCTGATTTAGATGCTTAGTGACTTTTTGTAGGCAGTGGGGCAAGCAAGCGCTTTTAAGATCCAATTTATCTGGCTTATCTTAGGCATTTACTTTCAAGTAAGATGTATTGCACCTCAAAGTTCCCTTTTTCTCCCTGTTGACTGAAAAAAAGTCTAGATGATTAGCCTGGATGTAGGCATCTTCATTTTCTCATACACACAAAGTCAAATGAATTCCACCTCTATGTCTTTTGCTTCAGAGAAAGGAAAGAAGTCTCAAAACTTCTTGATTCCACTTTAAAATTAGCTTATGAGCTGACGCTTGAGGGTTAAAATTTAATTTAATGTCACATTACCACAAGTAAAGCAATTGAGTTTATTATGCTTTTTAAGTCTTCCTGAACTGTTTGCTGAAGCAGTTTCTAGCAGCACAGCTGTCTGTGTGTTTGCTGAATTCACATAGATTGTTTCATGGCAGTCATTTGAAATATGTTACTTTTTAGTTCTGTGGACTATAAATTTATTTTTTAATATAATACTTACATTTACTGATATTAATAAAATCCTTATATTTAGTATTGATATGTATATCATGAGAAAGAGTGTATAAAGAAAAGGAAAGGTGGAAATGAGGTGAAGGGGTTCAGAAATAAGAGGGAAAAGGGAAATGGGAAGGAGAGCAAAATACGTTTGGGAAGATCTGGAAAGAGGAGGAGCAGAATGGAGACCAAAAGATACGGGTAAGTGGGAAATAAATAGAGAGATCTGTGTAGGATCCTCAGGCTCACTCATTATTTTGTGGACTTTTATAATATCTCTTCTTTTCTTCTCCTTTTCAAACTTCACAGACTTCATCTTTTTAACCTTACAGTGTGTAAAGTCCACAGTCTCCATTCTTCCTCCCATATACCTCATCATTTTTTGTTATTTTTTTAGACCTTTTTATTTTTGCTATGTCTATTCTTGCACACACCTCTTCACATCTGAGCACAGCTGTTGACCTACTTCTGTTCGATAATTCCTGTAGCATGGAAATCACTGATGTCGCTGCTACTGAGAGAGTAAGTTCAGCAGGTCCATCACCTTCATCACTTGAAGAAAGCATTAATGCTGGATCAAAATTTGATTTTTGACTCAAAATTAGAATCACAGGTAACAATCCTCTAAGGACTTGAAGCTGTCTACCGTTGGGATGGTTCAGTCTAAAGTGTATTGTGATTCTTTGTACGAAGGAGGCCAAGAAAAGTAGAAGACAGGTCTAAGAAGAAAAATAGTCATGCTTTAATCACAGGATCTCTTGATTTCTTCCCATGTATTCTCAGCTCAGAATCCTGAGCAGCAGTGAGCTGTCTGTCCACACTTGTACATTTAAGTATGTCCAGGTCATGTCCAGGCAGTCATCCCCTCAGCAACTCTTAGAAGAGTTCTTGGCACAGTTTTGGCCTATGCCAACTAGTGCTCTCCCTCAGTGAGGTTTGGAAGTTACAAGGTCCTGGGACAGTTCGTAATTGTCATTTTGCAAATAGTTGTGTTCTTGTAGTTCGTAGAGATTTACTGACACTGATATGGGCTCTTCCTTGACTTCTGGGCTCAGTGCCCACTGCCATTCCCAAGCATATCAATTTTATGAATAAAATTATAGCTTGAGAGGGTCCTGTAAAACTTCTCTTTTGACAGCAATGTGCTCTTCAGTGTATATTTCAAAATGGGTGGTGCAAATAGGGGTAGAACCCATTTGCAAGATAGGTAAGCAATTTTTAATTTTTTTGTTGTTGTTGTTTTTTACATGGAATTAACAAAGGTTTTGTAATTGTAAAGTAGGGAACGATAGTGAAAGCACTGCTGGCCCTACCTTGAGGGTGTGCAGGCTTTTCCAGTGGTAATGAAAGGAGGCTCAGTTTCTTGTCACCTGCAACAGAGAAAATGAATCAGCTCCATAGACTTGCAAAGCAGATCAGCATTTTTTTGAACTTCTGGCCCAGGGTTAAAAGAGTAACAGGACTCCCAGTTTCCTATTGACTTCAGCAGAAAGGTAGGAACCGTGGTGGGAGTTAGGAGTCTGATATAAGTCTATACTTGTCTTGACAGTCATACTATTCCGGAACTGACAAATGGCAGCCAAGCAAGAAGTAGTCAAACTGAAGGGTCACTAGGGAAAAAGGAGCTTTGAAACATAGTGCTAGTCTCTATGACAAGGGCTACAGTAATTGAATTTTGAAGAGACCTGACTGTTGAGATATTAAGTATTATACACTACATTAGTAATTACATAACAGATGATATTAATGATTCTTACGCAAGTGTTTGTTAAACCTGTAATTCAGATTTAACGAATAACCAATGGCCTTTGTTATAAGAAGAAACCTACACTTCATTTGTGAGATTAATCTTATTTAAAGCAAAAATTCTCTCTCTGAATAGCTGGTGGTATTCAACCTAAATTAGCATCTGCTGAAGTGAGCAGTTGAGCTTCATCTGACATTTATTAGGACAAATGCATAAAGGCTATGCTGTGGCAATACCATTTAATTGTCAGGGCAATTAGTTGCCACTTTGGATATCAGAATTGTCACTGAGTTTAAAAAAAAAAAATTAAGGGAAGAAGCTGTTGGTTTTATGAAGACCCAGCAGAAATGGTTTCCTTTTTAACTGGAAGTGGTGTCTGAATTTTATATTGTTCATAAAAGTGAGAATCTAATGCCATAGACTGGACCCAGGCATAACAGGGAAAAAGTAATCATTTTAACAGTGGTTGGTCTACTTCTTGTGACTTCAAACCAACTCTGACTTTTATAAAAAATATGTAAATCACTGGATGCTAGGGGCAAAGTCCCTGTAGAGTTTATGGTTCTCTTACCTCCCTAGAAAAATCAGGATTATTTGTTTTCTTTTCAACTGTATTAATATATTAAAAATACCCCCCCCTTGTGTCCTCATGCATTATTCTGTAAGCTTTAGTTCATTTGCTCTGCAGTTTGCGTAGATCTCCTTAAGCAAATCAGATGTGCAAGTTGTCCAACAGTTTGACTCTTATCTCTTACTATAAGAGCTTTCTTATTTTGGAAAATATTCATGTGGTTATATTCTTCCAATATGCAAGTAAACTGGCCATTGTGTGAAAGACTCATCATCAACTGCCCTCGTTTATTGGTCTTTTTGTTCTCAAATGTTTTCTAAAGATCTTTGCAATCAGTGTTGCTTATCTGCCATGTAAAGTTAATATAGCAGAGCCAGAAAAAATCCAGCAGAGTTTGGAGTCCATTTAGCTCAAGGCTCTGATCACAAGCGTGGTGTCTGGAAGCCTATACTCTGGCAGCTTGTACAACGGCTGGCCTTTGGATTAATATAGGAATGCAGAGTTACAAGTCCCTTAATCTTCATAAAGAATGACAACCATCTCTAAATGGCTGGAGTCTGTGTTGTGTGTTCATCCCGTCCTTCTCCCCTCCTCACCAAAGTGGCATTTATCGGTTCCACATCTGTCCAGATCGACTTCCACAGCCCATCTTTTCCATGTGTTGGTCACTTCTGTAGCTGGACAGATAGGAGAAGGTGATTAGGTGATTCTCTGCTTTATAAAGGGGGAATTTAAAATCAAACTCTAGAAAGAAGACAGCGAGATTTTTATTTGGATATGCCAGAGACCTCTGGCCTATGCTGTGATCCAGCTGTGTAGAGGGAGAATGTTGCTATATCTCACTTGCCATTTACTAGCCCTGCAATGGAGGTAATGCATCTCATACATTTACTCAAAACTGTTTCCGACCATCCCCAAAAGTTCAGTGTGTTTTTACCATGAGGCAGATGATCCTGTCTAATTAAGCAGCTGGTCTACTTTCTGAGCAGTGCCAGACAGGGTTAGGTTCATTTAAAGCTATATTGTAATTGAATTAGCTTCTATACATTATTTTCTGAGCAAAGATCTAGGACCTGTGGAGGCCAGCACTTCAAAACTTGGGAAAGTAATACTTTTTCAGAGGCAGGACATTAAAAATGTTTGCTACAAAAACCAGACTGAATCCTTGCAATTTATAGATCAATTGATTTCAGGTTAACTTCTTTGGATGGAGTGAGAGGCAAAGGGATTGAAATGAATGGAAACTCCAGATAGCCTCTACAAGTAGTTGAAATCAAACTTAAATATGATTGAAATAGTGTCAAGATGTCATGATTTGTCTGTGATTACCTGCAGCCCAGCAAAACAACAGAGACTGAAAAGCCAATCTGATTCAAGAGATCGCACACTTTTTCCTTATTTTGAAGGTTTGGAGCTGAACAGACCATTTTCGTGGTACTCTGGAGTGCTGCAATTTGTTGCCCATATGAGCCGAGGTATTGCTCTGTATTTCCGTCAAGGTGTTTCTGCTCCTTTTGTTGCCAACCCTGTTTCTTCTAAACCCTTATTGGTCTCTGGTATGTTGTGATCTTGTCTACTCTATCTTTCCTCATACTGATTGTTGTTATACCTACTCCCATGAAATTTTTTTATTAGTGAATTTAAGTACAAAGCAGTCTTTCACAACCCGCCTGGGTAATCAGCTTTACCCATGAAAGTACTACTCTTTTCTTTTGTGGAGTTGTTATCTGTCATAATATTAGGGCCAGATTTTGGAAATATGCAACTGCTGATGCTCATTTCCAAATCTCTGTAGCATCTCCTTGTACTATTTTGAAAAAGGGCATTTAGTTATTCTCTGGTATTTCCTGAACTGCATTTTTCCAGAAATGAAGCACATGGTTATTGTCAACAGAAACCTGTGGCCAATCTTGGGCTTGATTCTCCACTAGTTGGAAGGAAATAAGAAAAGCTAAGTGTGTCACTTCCTTCTGTCCTGACCCACAGCTGGTTCTGGATCTCTTTAGCTATACTTCAAATGTCCCACTGTATGAGTTTTTGATGAGTAAAACATGATGTAAATCTTTCATATTTGCCTCTGAGAAAAGGGTACAAATAGCTCTTTACAACGAGGTCAAGCAACTTTTGATTTGACAAGGAATTTTAGGACATTCCAATTTTATCTCAGAAGTCGAATGTACTCCCTAAAATGGAAAGCATCATCAGTTTGGGGCATTGTATCTTACACTGTAGAGGCAGATACTCAAAATGCAGTAAAAATGAAGTGATTCATTGTCCATCAAATGCAAGTACAAAATAAACCACAAACAACTCAGCATGGGTAAAGTAACACAAGAATTCTCTTCCACAAATTCAGTTGCCTGCTGTTCAGATCTGTAGTATAGCTTTGTTCGCCATGACACTTTTCACCTATAAAAGGGCATATTTATCCTTTCTCAGGAGACAGCTGTTTGAATGGAGTAATTTGCATCTGTGGGGTTGCTTAAATTTCACGAAGCTGAGAACCATACAAATTTGGTAATGGAGAAAAGTGTAACAGACAGAAGGGGCTTTGGTACTCTTCAAAGGAATACCTGTTGTGAATGGCAGCAACTTCTTCTAGTGTCCATAAACCTAAAGGAAGAAAAAATACTGTTACTTTACAGCCATGACAGTTTTCAAAGCAAAGCAAAGCAATGCAGAGGTTGTCAAGAAAGCAAAAAACCCACAATAACCCCCACACCTCTAGCATTCCACATTCCACTTCTTTCACCCAGGGCTGCATATTTATTTTGAGATTAATTTGGTACATGTAGTGTACATTTGCCAAGTTTTTTTTCCTATTTAAATCTTCAGTTCCAAAGCTATGTTTTAATCCTATTACTGCTAATTGAGTGAAGTCTGCAGTCTTTCTGAGTTAGGTGAAGTTCAAGTTGTAATTGGTATCAAAGAAAGGCACAATGCAAGAACTGAATATTAATATTTAACTCTTGCCATTTTATTATTTCCACTTGAAAATCACAGCAGTGGTTAAAAGACCTTTTTATGAGTTCATGAGGGTAGTGAATTGGAGACTATGGGATGAGATTTTTCATTCATGCAGCAAGATTAACAGAAATTGCTTTGTAAGAAGTGTAAATGAAATATTATACTGGTGCCCAGTAGTACTGGTTACAGCTACAGGTCTCTCAGTATTCCCATTATGAAATTTTGCCTGTAGGTTAAGTAGCTGCACTGTAAAATTTTGCTCAAGGCTAATACAGCATACAAGATTCTAACCCAGGAGCTATTTTGTTTCAAATCTTCCATTTAGCCTTTTGCAGGTAACTGGAAAGTGTGCCAGTTTTGGATGATGTTTTGGATTTGAGTACTTTTTAAATGACTGTGATTTTAAAGCAGAACATCTCATAAGATATGCACACAATGGAGGATTAATTGCTTATGACTGAAAATAAGGACAAAGACCACCCAAGACAAAGACCACCCCTTTGATTTCAGATCCCTAAACAAGTACATTTGTTTGCCTAAAATAAGTTGTTCAGAGACACAAATGGTTAATTTTTTTCAAAGGTCAAAGAAATTAAAAGAAAAATGTCCATTGTCAATGGTGGCTTTGGAAATAATTTTTCACCCCCTGATTAAAGAATATTTGGAAAACTCATTAACAAAGAATTTCTGTAAGTTTTATTTTCTCTATTCTGATTTTTTTTCATTGGGAATTACAGGCTCTTGCTTTAATCATACCCATAGTGCATATTCACTGCTATACCCTTGGGACTGCTATAATCAATGATTTGAGATCAAACTGGATAGAGACCACAACACAGGAATCATTCCATCCGCATAGTAGTAGCAACTATATTTCCCAGAACTGTATGTTGCTGAAATATCACGAACAGAAGAAAAAAAAAAAAAGTTGTCTGAGAGGAAGAAAAATTATAAGAAGTAATGCTGGAAGTCAGAGTAAACAAGCAAAGAGATCAAAACATAGAAAGGAAGCAAAGAAGAGATGAAAAATTAGGCAGAGAGAAAAACATTGAAAACAGCAGAGCAAAAAGGACAAAGCTGGAAATATTATATCTCCACCATTCATTTCACATTAGATGTGATAAAATGTGGTACTCAATGCTTATTTTTCCTATCAAAATTGCTGTCCATCACATGAACATTGCAGATAGTCTAAACAAGTCATTTGGCCAAAATGTATAACTAACATTTGTAGCAAAGCTGGTTCCAGAGTGAGATACTTGATTCTAAGCACTTGCTCTGTGCACTGTGATTTCAAATCAATGTAGAGATAATCAAAGCTTTGTCTATTTATACACCATTTTTTTCCATTAATATTTTATGTTAATTTCTGCAGAGTTTGTTACATTGAAAGACCTTGCAAGGTTGGACCAAACTGGGGTCCATGCAGGTCTAGTAACTTTGTAAGGTGCATTAATACAACTGCAGTCATAGACAATTCCTTATGCAGAATGGATCTCAATTATTTTCTAAAGCAAATAGGAAGATTTTTTCAATTTTTTTTTGTTTGTTTGTTGTTGGGTTTTTTGGTTGGTTTTTTTTTTTTTTATGAAAGATTATGAAACTAAAACAGGATTGGAACCATATAATAAATATAAGCTTGTAACTTTCATTAGTGCTGTTACAAATCATGGACATATTTCTAAAGAACAGAGTCCATATTTTCTTCATATCTAAACCATAAATAATTGAACTGTGTCTTGCCTTTTTAATATCGAAAGAGGCAGATTACAGTTACAGGCCAAAGGTTGTGAATAATTAAAAGTAGGTTGCATTAGGTCTTGAGATAAGCTATGGTATCGAACACACAGAGAATGAAAAAAAATTGAATGTTGCTACAACAACCTCCAACAGATTTAGTGAGAATTTTGCCTTGCAAAATGCCTTGAAAATTTTGCCTTGAAAAATTCAGTAGGACTGAATACAAATAAGCAATGCCATCCACTTTGTGCTACTAAAAATGTGGATTTTGAGGCTTAAGTGATAATATTAATAGTTAAAAGACTTTTCATACAGAGTGCTTGAAGTATCATCCAGTTCATTCAAACTCCAAACTTAGTCCTGTCTCTAGATTTTTCCTTTAGTTAGTAAAAATGGCAACAACACTAGAATACAAACATTCAGTTCATACCTTCTGGGGGTTGGGGCTCATTGCCTCCAGCATCCTTTCCTATGTATTTATGTTAAGCGATTTTCTGGCCCCCACTGACATTTTGACAGTATCATATAAATTTTGAAGTTTCACCCCCCACAGTTTCACTGTAAGGAAGGCGTCACACTTTACAGGTGAAAATTTAAGATGCACAGACACAAATTCAGCTCCTCATAGTATAAGGCTCAGTATAAGGCTTAGCTTCCACAAATACCTACATGCATCCAACTTTTTAGTCATGTGAATAATAGGTGTCTAATTAAAGTCAGTTGCCCCAGTCTCCCTCTGTGATTACTGGTAAGAGAGGCACGTCCAGAGGAATAAAAAATAATAATAATAAAAAAAATTCCTGCCTTTATATAAAGTCTCTCAGTGGTATCTGAAAGTGATTCACTTTCTGGAGGTCCTTTCTGCTGCTATTGTCCAAAAGACAGACTTTTTCTTAACTTAGACTAGAAAACTATCTCTTAGAGATGAATGTCACCTGTGATGAATGCTCAAAATTATCCAGGGACCCATGTTCAGGTAGGAAATGGCACCAGACTCTTTGAAGTCTTTGTGTAGCAGGTAACCACTGAGCCATTCTTCTCGCAACCCAGATGATCTTCCTCCAGAGACTCAGTCCACTTCTCTTATATCCAAGTGAAGCGGAAAGTCTTTCCTCCCCTTCAAGTCAGTAATATGTACTTCCATCTTTCACAGGAGGATCAGCACCTATTACAACAAATACTGCCCCACAAATGACCGTGGGATGCTAAAGCTCATATTTTAGGATAGTGATGTGCGCAACTTTATGACCTGCCTGCCAGTATGCTCGTCTCACAGCCTTCTGCTCCTCTGGTGGTGACCACTGGTAGAAGTAGGACAAGATGAACTGGTAAATGTGATATCTTCCAATATCTAACACAAAGTATTTCATGTTAGATACTGTGTGTTAATTATCTGGAGTGTTCACAATGTAAAAAAGTTTTCTACAGTAGTTCTGCAGTAAAACAAATGTAGCTTCCCTGTGGCCTGGCTAAGGATTGCCATCTGCAAACTGAAAGACCTGGGACTAATTCCAATATCTACTGAAAACAATTGGACTCTACTGAGCTTTACTTTCAGTCTACAAAAGCAGCATTTTTAGGGTTACAAGAAGGACCATCCTGTGTTCAAAAAGAAAAATGACTCTGAAAACATTTTGAAAGCATTCCAGCCAGTGATACTTCCAAGAGACTTGGTCTGATCAGACACTCTGCTGATTTGTATTTAAATCATTATTAAAAAAAACATGCTATGGAAGGTATTATTTTGGATTATAGGTAATAAAACTAAGGGGAACCCAGCAGTTAAAAGCCCTGTGTCTGTATGAATAAAATTGAACACACATAAAAGGAAAAAACCCAAACAAATCCACAAAACTTTTCTGTATTCTTATTTGAAATCTTTATACCAAGTCAGGCCTCCATGTGTACAGGGCTATTTTAAGCACACATCAAAAGAAGTGTTGATGACATTTCAGAAGTGATTCCCTCACTGCTGTGCTACAGTTAATGGGCCACTCTTGTGATAACAGCAGTATTGCTTCTAAAAATGTGATGATCCTCTGCAGACAGAAACCTTTTTCTCTGCATTATGCCCATTGATTCAAAAACAATACTAAAACACTTCTCCGTGGAGCACAGATTTGGAAGAAATGAGGCATAGCTGGACTTTATTCTCAAAAATGACAAAAGAATAAAAAGAGAATCTACTAGAAGGGGTGGGCTCTTGCCAATCATTTTTTCTCCTTATTACTTGATATTACCTAATATATAAATATACATATCACGCCCTCCACACATACATATATCTGCTTAAAATACCCTGTATAAGTATGTGTGAATGTGTGGAAGCGTATATAAAAGTCAAAAGCTGTGAGGAGTGGCCTATTGTCACTCCATTGTATGAGACACCATAAATATACCCAGGAGCAGTGAATTAGGGCCCCCAAATGTCTGCTACCTAAGAGACTGATCCCTGGCTATTCCTAATGGATCAACAACAGTTTCATTACAGAAAAAAGGATTCCCTCACACATAGCACCTGGTAGTCAAACCAAACAAGTAACTTATGATTGCTGTTAAGGTGGTTGCAATACAGTATTTACTACCTTCTCACTTTTATTAAAAAAAAAAAAAGAAAGCTAGTGGCTAGAATTGACCCACTGTTTATGGTTGTAGAAGATAGACATTCAGATTTAAACTCCTAGAGCAGATGCTGAGATGAGGCACATTAAGCTGAGATTCTCAAAAATGCCTACATGACTTAGAAATGCAGTCTCCATGACTTTAGTTAATTAACGAGTGCCAAATTATGCAGCAAACTGGTGATTATTTAGTTTTCTTCATTCAGCAGTAATACCTAAATCTCTCCGATGTGTCAACAACATTCATGTAGTTAACCTGAACTACAGTACCAATTATTTTTTTCTACACTTATTTCTTTCACAGTTGGAAGGTGAAAGTGGATTTTCTTTATATCTCTATGACGTTCTCCAAATATAAGCATATTATTAGTCTCTTATGCAGTTTTCTTGCTGTCATTGTTTGCTGTATGCAGCCATTCGGTTCACTGGCTTTCTTTGCAGCTCTTAAGTTCATCATGCATGTTAGTTCTTTCAGAAAGCATTTCTGAAATACTCACTGAAAAGAGAATTTTCCCAGGTGAAGTATTAAATGGTGCTCTTCAAGACTTCAACAAATATAATATACTTCTTTAATGCAAAGTGTTTCAGTAAGCAAGTCACTATAACTTCAATTATTAGATAATAGTCAGCCACTAGATCATACAAGACACTGATGGTATGTTTGAACAAATTCTAATACTTCAGAAACTTAATAGAAAGATTTGAGCTTCTGTTCATCAGCTTGAAAATCCAGTTTAGCGTAGATTGATTCGTATATGATTTTCAGGCGGTTTTGGTGGTTTTTTTTCCCCCTCAAGTATTTTTTATATAAGTGTTTTACTGCATCAGATTTTTTCTCCTATACATGCCCTTGCCTAAAACCTTTTCTACCTTTTTTGACTGCTCTTTGCTACATATTAAAAACACTGAAGTTGCACTCTCCATCATATCTATTCTTACCTTCCAGTTAATGTTAACATTAGAGAGTTGTTCCACAAGAATTCATCACATTATAAGAAAACGCAATGGCTTTTCAAAACAATAATATTTGCTTTAAAAATATTATTACTTCTGTATTGTCTCATCTTCATATCATTGTAGATATGTGGTCTTGTAGCTTGTAGCTTTTCTGGGATTCAAAGGATACCATGGTGACTTTGTAACTTCTCTAAAATCAGTTGAGAGTTTTGTAGTTTTGGTAACCCCCCTAAAATGTCTATAAAATCAGATTCAGTAAATATATTTGATCTTCGCTTTTGTAAGGAAGTATACTATGGAACTCCAGTTTTTCTTCTGTTGTCCCCCACAGGGAAAAAGTCTGTGGTGCTCCTTCAGGTTGTGTTGTATTAAATAAAAAAGAAACTTTTGAATATGCCTTATGGTGAAGCGGTGTTCAATGAAGCTCAGTTTCAAAGCGGCACCCATCACTTTCACAAGGCAGCAATATTTGATCATTTTTAGCATAGCTTTCTGAAGAAAGGTGGTATTTTTTTGATGGCAGTTGCCATCTCTTTGCTCATCATCAACCTTTCTTTCCTTCCATCTGAATAGTTCTTGAACCTGCAGGCCAGTTTCAACAGAAGTGCCTTGAGGTGACATGGAAATCCACAGGCGGGTAAGGAAAAAAGCATAAATTGCACCACAGGGAAGGAAAACCTTTAATGACTCCGCAAAGTGATGAGCAAGGGAAGCTGGTGTGTGGGCTGGGCTCTCGGGCTAACGTGGGGCTCTGGCTCAGGTGTCCGTGTGCTGCGAGATCCTTTCCCAGGCAGCAGATGTGATCAACCCTTGGAAGGTGCAGGGATCACGAGAAACAATCCAAAAGAGGGTACTGGGAGTCCTGGGAAAGAAAGCTTTAAGGGAAATATAACAGAAACCCATGGGGAACAACACTGTATCAGTTTCACTATTCACGGACCAGCTCGTTAATATGCAACATTCAAATTATGTTGTGTATATGTAACATCGTCATGAGAAGAGGGACACCTGCTACATTTTATTTATCATATTTCTTCAGCTCACACTCATTTCGAGGCTGATCGTCTGTGTCTATTTTTGTACTGCAGGTAGTTAAGGTAGTGTAACAAATCAATGCTTTTGACTGGTGTGTTGAATTTCAACTTGGGTTTTGTATTTAGTTTCTATGCTTAAAATGCTCCACATGTGAAAATAGACATCCTTTGCCTCTGAAAACTTGAGGTGCCTCATTTACTTCGTCAGAGTCCTGTGCAGTGCAGAAAGTTCATGGAAAATGTATAACAATAACAATAACAATAATAATTCCTGTAATTATTATTGAGGCAAAGTTCCTAACAAATGCCAATATTTTAAAAGCAGAATGGTAGGCTTTTGCCACTGTTTAAATAAGACATACTGCTTATTAGCTAAGAGAGAGGATCTAGAAATAAGGTGCAATTGCCAGGGAAAAAGCTCAATTTCTGAATGATGTTACTGAAAGAAGAAAGATGCATTAATGTGACTACTTTCAGAATTTTATAATATTTTTGCTGTGTTTAGCAGACAGCTAACTTTGGACTACAGCATTTTAAATTAATTTAAGAAGACGGTCGATAGAATCCTTAGTGTATCTTATTTATTGCATTACTGAGAAGATATTTAATTTGTTTCCACTTTGGAAAAACAGGTGGTTTAAACCTAATGATGCTCAGTTCATACGAGGTTCAGATACTCAGGCTTAAGTCCACCAGGGCAACCTAAGTTACATACAGTTAAGAATCTAGTTGAGGATATCTTGGACTTTTTCTCCAAGCAATTTTGTTGCTGTTTGCACTTTTCTTCAAGTTCAAATGGATTGCTCTTGTAGGGAATCAACCCCTACTTCTGTTCTCTGCTGTGTTCCATATCTAGTGCAAGTTCAGCTTATGTCATGGCTCCTGGAGGCCCTTTATTAAAGTATTCTGATTTAGGAGTTAAATATTAATCTGTAAGCTGTAATAAGCCTATTCACATATGAATTTCTTCCTGATTACTCAAGGAGGAAATAATTTACATTTCATACTGCTTTATTTATAGAGAAAGGAGTCTAGAAGTCTTCCAAACTTAGCTACTGCACGAGATGGGACTGCTGAAAGACCTCTGCACTGGGCTGCTCCTGTGGAAGTTGTAAGGAATTGTATTGACCTCAGCAGCACAGCACTTTCAGAAGCCCCAGCCGTGACTGAAAGAGCTTCTAATCAGAAGTTATTGGATAATTCTGGTTTCTTCAACCAGATCAGTGCCCCAGTGTGCAAAGCATTATACAGACATAGCGAACCACTTCCTTAAGGGCCTTACAGCTAAAAAGGACTTTATTGACAGAAAGCACATCTTAGACTTCTAAAGTCTCAGTCTCAAATCCAGCAATACAGAAAAAAAGTGGAGAGGATAGCAGTAATCATTCAATGCAGATACCTAAGTTGTATGTTTGTTTAAGTGCTTTGGCAATGTCTTGCTTTTCTACATTAAAAAGGTAGTTGGAGCTATACACAAAATAAAGAACTGTTCTCTGAAATAAAGAGTCATTCTCAGCTCTGGGGCTTACTTCAAGGAGTGGGGCTGGGGATTCTGGAAAGTCCTGAAATATTTCTGTAACAATGAAGTCTTCCTTAAAAGCTAGAACTCCGTGCAAAGTATTTTCTAGTGGATCCTTCAGTGTAGAAAGGCAATATTTAGAAATTTAGAAAACTGATATAGAGAAATTATCTGGTGCACAGAGTCTGCAAACTCTCCACTGTCTTGCCCCAGAGTGGATTATTTCATCCTCGCTTTAAATGCTGTGACATGGCTCAGGAGAGCGGGGCATCAGCCTCTGGGGTGGGATGCCCCCACAGCTGAGGGTTGTGTGATATTGCCTTAATTTAGCAGCAAAGTAAGCCGTCATGCCAGCTGTGTTTTTCAAGCGAGAGACGAGAAACTAGTGGGAGAAAGCAGCCACTTGCTGAGCTGTGGCTAGTCTTCCGTGAGCAGCTTTCTGAGGTTGGATCCCAGAGGAGCAGAGCTCCTCCTCGACCTGGTGAAGGTGTTCCTCAGCACAGCTGCTGGTAACACAACATATGGTGGCTTCCCCTCTTATGTGATATATTCAGCATTATCAAGGGAGTCAGAAACGGGAGGCTAGATTTTCCAAAGCCAGTTTTGGCAGTTTATGGATTTGGCATAAATCTCTATCTTTTTCAAGGAATAATTCTTTGGGAATATTTTTGCTTCTTGAATTTTTAACTTTAGAGTATCACAAGCCCCACTCTGCACCATTGACTCAAGGTACTCTTCTGCTTTAAAGTTAGAAAACGTTCTCCTATTTCTGTAAACTATCTTCATTTTCAGATAGTAAAAAATTACTGTTCTTTGAAGAGAAATGACTTGATATCTGGTTTACCTGAATTATGCATTAATGAGACAGAAACCTTATGTTTGGCTTATTTAATGAGGAAAAAGTCAAGTCATGGAGCGCAAAAGATCCATATTTTATGCATGGACACAACTATGTAAAGATAAATTACTTCACAGAACTCTCTGTTTTTTAGTCTTGATGCTAACATAGCTTATGAAACCAAATTTGAAATTGAACGCTTAATAAGTATGAATTCATGGATGATGAGTTTTGCATTAGTCCAGTCAACAGGTCAGTCTAAGAAGTGAAGTTGGAGAAAGTATTTTGTTTAGACTTACAGAAATATTTTGCACACCATTCACCTGAAGATGGAGCTTGAGTGGTTCTGATATATATGCAAAGTATAACTCCTTTCACAGCACGGTGATTAATAACTTTCTGTTTGGACTTTGTAAAGGGAAAGAAGCACCACCTTAAGCTTATTTAGATTCTTGTGACAGAAAAATGAAATCTATAAACAAACTTTCTTTCTTTAATCTTCCTCAACTACCCTATGCTCCTGGGTGTTTTACAGATTCTTATATAAGACTCCTGTAATTATTGAACTGTTCTTTTGACCTGGTTGCTTGAAGGATATTGGATTTCTGTTATCTGCAAATGGAGATTAGCAGTCAGATCACCTGAAGTGCTAAAACACTGCTAATTTTTTTAAACAGATTTATTACAAAATCTTTCTTTTTTTTCCTACCTTGGACTCCAGTATTCACATTTAACTCGTTGTTATATCCGTTTAGTGTAATTTGAGGATGGCATTCCCTGGGTAAAATTTTACTAAGCACTCTAATATCTGCAGTACAATGTTATAAACTAACTGGTCTCTCTGAAAAAAACAATAATTACATAGTTGGATAATTACTTATGTACCTAATATTATGATTTAAAATAATTAGAGCATGTTATCTGTGGCTGCCATTTTCTGGTTATTTCAGTGACCACTTTCTTAAAGGACTTCTTGTCTGTGCACGCTGAATCTCAGAGTACTCTCTGAGGACCCAGGTTTACCTCTTTTCTTTAGCTTCTAGCTTTTCAGCTAAAGCCATTGATTTCACAGTTCCCAGCCACATGGCAGTGACTATGAGGACCTAAAATTACTGACATTGCCTGCAGTGGAACTACTTAAAAAGTAGGGTATACTTAACTGCAAATAGGCTTGGTCCTACCTGTGCCCCTTCTGATTTGTGCCCTCCAAACTATTGTCCCAGATTCCTAATTTTCTAGGGTTGTAGGAACAGGAATGTGGGTATCTGTGGCAGCAGAATAACAAACATGGAATTAGTGGCCAAACCCATGAAACAGATGTTTTCTTTCCCATTTGGGGTGAAAATGGAGAGTCCTGCGTGTGCATTTTCTGGAATTGGAAACCTGTGAACAGTTACTAAGTTTGTGAACAGGAGCCTGGTCTTTGACCTCACAGAAGAGAAAGTTTTTATTTCCTTTTTTTTGTATTCTCATTATTACAATTTATTCTTTTTTTTTTTTTTGTTATGAAATTTTGGACATGGAAGTATTCCTAACGCTAATATCAACAAAGAAATGTGATATTTTCTTTTTGTTAACTACGAGACTATTCCTAGAAATTATCTAAGATATAAAGTGACATCTACCCCTCAATTCAACAAAGATCCCTTCTGACAAAAATGCAGAGTGGGGAGGGGCAAGGAGAGGAAAAATGAAATATTGTGAAATAATTCTCATTTCTACATATGCAATAAAAGTACGAGACACTATGCTTGTAAATAAAGAAACAAGCATGGGAGGAGGAAAACAGGGTTGCTAAGACCAGTGACTTCCACAAAGAATGAAGAAGACAATTGTAAAACATTATCTATGCAGTTCACAAATCTTCTTCAGCCTCTGTTGTACAAGCCTGAGTGAAAACATTTTAGGCAAAGCTTTAAAAGAACCTGGAGGACTGTACAAAAATGCCAAGAATTGGATTAATTGGCATAATACAAGGTGGCTGGGCACAGTTGGGGAAAGTGTCAGTGTAGGGAGAATCCCCACCAAGTAAGACTGTCTGTGCAATTAGCTATCTGAACTCTAACCCTTCCAGAATAATTAATGAATAACAGAGGGGATCAAGACAAAGACACAAAGTGATTTGGTGGGTGCTAGCAAGTAATACATCAAAGAATGCTGGTAATTGGCCCTGTGGCTTTCATTCTTTGCCCTATTTCTTTCAATTCATTGACTCAAAATAATGGGTTCAGGTTCATTATCAACAGGTTTTAGCTGCAAGAGCACAACACTTCAACAAAGCTATGATTGTAGCAGTGCTGGTGGCGAAGTAAAAAGTTGTAGACTGTAGCACACTCCCTTGAAAGGGAAAGCAGCAGCATAGTCATAGGCTTTGTCTTACATGAAACAGTTGGTATTCACGAATTTGCTCTGAGTTTTCTAAGACTTGGTGTTCACTGAGGTTACAATGCTGGAATACAGTTGGTATGGGCAGGTATGTATAACTCCACTTCAAATGCTACTATAGCAGCAGCATCTATATTCTGTTCCTTCAGCTGTAAGAAATGAAATAGAATTCTTGACATCATGTGTCACATGTACATGACATTATCTGCATAGTAATGGAGACAGTTTAGAGGCTTTCCCCCCCATTTTGGCAGCATTGCAGTAAAAGGAAAAGTAATTCCTTTTAATGCTTAAAAATATCTTCCTGATCTGCTGCAAAATTTACTTGGGGGTTTGAGGGATTTTTTGGCCAAAATCAGAAATGGAATCTCCACTGTTCTGTTTTGTTTCTAGCTAAATGCTGTCGTAAGATGTCGGTTTAGCTGATGCGGATGTATTTAAATAATTAGAATAGCTTTTCATAAGGAATAGAAGAAAGAGCAGAATATTGGAGCAGTCGCCTTCAATGAGTGAATGATGTGTAATTTTGCTCTGCTGTTTCATTTTGCCATGATTGTTTCTCCCTATTTACAGGCTATAGCATATGTTGTTTGTTATTTATTACCATCACATTAAAAACAATTACATTTACAGTTAAAAACTGTATGGCACTATGGTTAAAAACTGCCCTTTTGGTTTAGTATTTGAGAAACTTGAGAAGTAGTTTAAATTTTAGAAGGATGCTTATGAGCACAAATGGATGTAAAATTATTTTTCTTTTAAGTTGAGACGTTACTTTGAATTTCGTTTCATAGCAAATACTCAAAATGCTGTAAATGTTTTAAACACCGAATTGTGCTCCATATACTTATGGACAACAATCTAAGAACTTCCCAATACCTCTGAAAAGTCTGTTAGGAGGTAGCTGCTTGTGCAACTATTGGCTGATTAAGTGTTACATATCAGATTCTGATCTCAGCTACATCACTGCCTTTTTGAAATAGCTTGAACAAAATTTATGCAGAATTTCATTTCAAGAGGACTGTATTTTGTAATTGTGAAATCATAAGGTTGAATCTTGAATAATAAGAGAATTAGATAAAAAGTTTCTGATGCAACTTGTGGTATTTCGTTTTGATATTAGTCATGTTTCTGAGAATAACAATTATCTATGAAATATTCAGATAAAGGTATGATTTACCAGTGAAGAAATAAATATAGTGCATGTCCAGCAGCCTCCCCCCCCTTTAAGTGCACTTATACTGTTTGAGATAATGTTGTCACTGATCTGTGTGTAGTCGTTCTTTGTTGTTATCTTCTATCATGCAGATTCATCCATTAGAATACATGCCTTAACCATAACTTTGTCCGTGCCATGGACAAAAGTATTCTGGTTTTAGAAAAGCTTTATTAGCACGTATTCTAAATTGAATAGTTGTTTTTGATAAATTCTAAGTAATGCTTCTTAGAATTTTTTTAAAATTTCAAATATTTGTAGTAGGACGCTGCTTAGCACTGGGAACAGTGCTACAAGCCCAGTGTGACAAAGCTGTTAGAACGTTTGCTTTCCCCTCTCCCTGATTCCAGCTGGTTTTGGTAGGGGTTTCTTGTGTAAATCTCAGCATGACTTAGACGATATATGAAACACTTTGAGACAATTTCAGGATTGTTGTTCTTTTAAGTTTGAGTTCTAGTTCTTAGAGAGGCTTTTCATAGCACTGAGGACGTCTTTTCCATCTGTTTACATTGGGACATGGATGATGTAAATATATCATCTTCACAATCATTAATGTTAAAGATGGCAAACAAACAGAAAACTGTGATTTATTGTAGTCTTGCCACTGTTATATGTTGTTAAAATAAATATTTTAAAACTATTTCTATTGTGAAGAGCCATAGTCACAGTGCCTTCTGTCACACATATAATTCAAGATCCTGAGTTGACAAAATACTGGTTGATCTTGTCCCAGAGGTTCTCACACTTTTTCAGAGAGTTACTCCTCTTTTGTATAATTTTACCTTCAAGTGAATAACAAGACTTTGGGGGAGAAGGAAAATCGTTATTAAAAATACACACAGACTTGATCAAAATAACTTTGATGGCTAGAATGATAAGAACAGTCATTCTCTTCCTTTGACAGGTATTTTTTTGTCTGAGATTTGAGGGCACCAATATTGATTTAGAAAGCTCTGTGGCTCAATTTTAAATGAAATGTAAAACTTTTCCATTTTCTAACCTATCAACCTCCATAAAAGAGCAGCTGCTCTTGCAGGGAAAAGTGCTATTCTCACTTTGGGGAGGTATCACAATGCATTTATGATGTGGGGCTTACCTAAACAGCTCCCCTTTCTGTGACTAGGAAAGGAAGCCCATCTTTATTTAGGGTGGGATTTCTGACTGTGGCAGCTGGATACAAGTCTGGATTCCAGGCTGGGATGTGGGCTCCGGACCCCCTTGAGTGCATCCTTCCCAGCAGGTCCCTCCTGCTTTTCTCCTCTCTCCTGGAAGTGACAATGGCAGAAGGCTCTTCCCTGCTCTCCCCCTCCTGCAAGCAGCTGCACCCCTCGTCTGGACATCCACTCCTCTTCCTCTCCAGAGAAACGGCAGCAAGCTGAATGTGCCTGGGCATTTGCCTGGATCCTTGTTAGCCGACAGAAAGTTTCCCAGAAACACGCAGGGACTTCATACTTTCTACCCCTGATGATCAAAATTACTCTTAAACGCTGCAAATGGATTAGGTTTGATAGCAGAACTAACCTTATATGGGAAAGGAAGAGGAGCTGAGGGACAGTCCTATCTCTCAAACGCACTCAGTTCCTGTCTTTTAGTGAGAACAGGAACAACTGCATGCTTTTAAGGACGTTCAGCAGATGAGAATTAGAATATACCCCATTGCATTGCTTTCTAATAGAAACTGCACGAAGGCTGCAAAGGAGAGGGGAGTCTTGGTTGCTGAAGGTCAGCTCCTGTTTCAAAGGCTGACCTCCTTTGAAAAGAGGTCTCTCTGCCTTGTGTTCCCATAGGAAGGGACCCAGGGGCTGGATCCATGCTGGCCTGCGGTCAGGGAAGTGCCAAGCTTCCGTTCAAATCACTGTTCCCTGAAAAAAAAGGCATTTCAGCATAACCTTAGGTGTCTTTGACTAAAAACTGGATGCTTTCTAAAGTAGCGTCTTCATTTGGCTGATATTATGTGCTTGAATACCTCAAAGGCTGTAAACTTAGCAAAATCCAGACTCTTCTTAGACATGATTTTTTTATCTTCATTTGGTGTGGTTTCGTTTGGCCTGTTATCCACTGTACAGTGCATTACTGGGACTATTAGTAAAATATGGGCTAAATGGGTCTGGGAGAGAAAATCATATTTTTTCAAATTTTTAGGTGCCAGAAAGAGAAAAGCATAGGATGGCAGTAATTAGACTTAGGGAGTGCAATCTGTGTTTCTGAGTTTTATTCCTAAACTGTGTCATATACCAACTTCATTACCAAGCCTTTCAAAGATGACAATATTTACCAGAACAAAGCCTTTTGAGATTCTTAGGTGAAAAGTTTATGTAGCAGGGAAATATTACAGTAATGACATTTTAATTTAGTTATGTCTCTAATGGTGAAAAAAGGAAATAGCTTGGGGAGGGGAGGGAGCTGACCTCTGTTATCAATAATGTTTGTACTTTCTCTCAAAGTGCATTCCTTAAACAAAAGAATAAGGAATCACCCCTGGATCTCAAGGAAAAGGGTGGCAGGATGCTGGAGGGCACAGGGATGCTGAACAGAGTCCTGATCAGCCATTTCTCATGGAAATCAGTGAAGTGGAAGCCAGAAACAACAGGGAACACTCAAGGAGAACGTATTAGATATGGTATCTGCTAATGTGTCATTGGCCAACCAAGAAGAAAGTAACTAGTCCATCTCTCCTCTCTCCCCTAAGGCCAGGGCTTCCGTTTCTGTCCTCTTTGCCACCCTGAGCTCCTCTGTGATGGTTTTTATATCACTTGCCAGAATTTCTCTGGCTGAAGGTCCAAACAGGTTTTCTCACAAAAAAAAAACCCACCCCACTTTGCTGAACGTTGTCTTGTTTGTGGAGCTTTGAATCCACCTCAGCTTTTCAAGTGCCCCACAGGGAGCTAGGCTGTCCCTGTCTAGAGCAAAGCTCAGATGAAGGCAAATGCAGGTCTTGTGACATTTTTTTGTTTTGCAGTTGCTGTGAGAATAGCAATGGAATCTTCAGCAGTTTTAAGAGAAAGCAGCTCTGTTTCAGTGTCCAAGGTGGACAGTGTCCGAGTGTTTTATCTCTCTCGGATGGTTTTGTCCCTGTATAACTTTTTGCCATATTGGACCTCTTTCTTGCTTGGTGAGATCAGAGGCACTATTAACTTCTTTCAGTATTGTTACTAAAAATTGTGAGCTGCTGTTTGAACTTCAGCCCCCTTGCTTTTGGTTTTGTGCATTGCACCAAAAACTTGACTGAGTGTGAGAACTTTCAAAGTATTTTAGTGTCTTTCAGGTAAAGAATAATTAAACCAGGAAAATACCATGCTAGCTGTAGCTCATCTGTCATTTCTCATGTATCCCAATTCTTGCTTCTCATGAAGGGTTAGATGAATCCTTTACTCTAACGTTACACAGAGAATAATACAGTGTGAGAGAAAATGGGTGTTTCCTGAACAGGACTTGGGGATGTAACTCCCACCTTTGAAAATATTTGAATGTGAAAATTCAAATATGCCCATAACACTTACAGCAGTTATAAAAACTGGCCTTAAAAGAGACAAAATTGCTTCCCTCAAGGTGTTAGCATATAGGCACTACTTTAAGGAAAAAAAAAAAAAAAAAGCTTAGGGGACTTAGCGTGATTTCAAGTTATTCATAATTTGGAGGAAATCATCGCATTACAAAAGCCTATCCTGATTACAGAACTTTTTAATCTCAACCCAAGATAAACATGTCTTCAACACCACACACACCTGAGTTGCCCTTTTAAATACCCAAAACCTTGATCCATATTCAGGGCTTTTTTTCTCGAGTCTCCCTGCTGTGATGAAAGAGTCATCTCATCTTGTATTAATTTTGTCTCGGTACATGGAATATTATTATGCGATAGCTTTTGGGGCAGGTTTTTCTCTTATATTTCTGAGAACTTTAAAGCTGTTAAAGTAATAGCTAAAGTTTCCACCTCACTTCCAAAAAAACATGTTTTGTTTGCGAGAGGAAGGTGGTGTTACGCAAACTTTGCCCTGAGCAATTTTCTTTAACAGCCATCGAAAGTCAAATATAGAACCAAATTTCTAGTAGTTCCTTAAGAGGTCAACCTTGTCCCCACCCTTCATGGGAAAGGAAGCAGGATCCGTGAAACCCACGGGTGCTTGCTTCCCTCGGCATTACTGACCTCCAGCCGGCCGGTCGCGGCTGCCCCCCGCGCTATGGGTAAGGAGCTAGGGTGAGTACGGGGACGGGCAAGTGCCGGCCTCCAGGGACCATTCTGCTTCTCGGTGGTGGGGACAACCAGCTGGCAGGGTCTAACCTGGCTTCAGGGACTGCAGGAGAGGGTGCGGAGTCTCACAGCGGTGGTGCCAGCCGCGGGGAGAGCCCGGGTGCCCATGCCAGCCTGGCGGGCAGCGAACCGCTTCGTGGCGGGGGTGGGCGAGAGCAGCGACTGACTGCACAACAGGGCTTCATGTGTAGTCATTAATAATCGATTTTAATGCTCGTATTTCAACCGCCATTGAACTTGCAGTGTATTTTTGTGGCAGGAACTGGTTGGTTAAAAAGATATTTTCAGTGCCATCTGGATTTGGACTGCGTTACAATTAAACTATTGTACTTCCCTAGCCATAGCATTGCACCATAGCTAACTGGGCTTAAGTTAGACCATTAACTTAATAATCTGCTTTCTGAGGAGACAAGAAGATTTCATTTCCCTCTTCTATAAAATTTAATTTGTTGTACTACATAAAACCGTACACCCTTTTTACTGCTTATTTACACAAAACTTCTGTTTAGTTCAGTGGAATTTTCGCTGAAAACTTCAGAGCAAGGCTGTATTCAAATAATATTTACATCACACCACACTTTTCCATTATGCAGTTTACTCTTTCCCCTCATCAATTTTAATAGTTAATTATGAAACAATTTTTAGAACTATGGGGACTTTAACGATCATGTATGTACAGATGTTAAGTCCATGTATATGGATGTATAGAGAGCTATATTCATTCACAATTAAACTCTCCACCATAAAAACTTGATTCTAAATATAGACAATTTGTCCCCAAGGGAAAGGAAAATAAAAACCACTGATCTAAGGAAAAAAACAATAACATCCCTCTGTCCCCCAAACCTATAATTACTATTTGGTATCTAAATCATACTTGGTCTTTTTGCCTCCACGGTCATGGACAAATCTCTCAAATTTGGATGCCCAAGATGTAGATGAATTTTCAAAGCCTGAGAGTGATTTAAGAGCATAGTCTACAATAAGATCAGTGGGGACTGGCGTTCTTGAGTCACTTTTGTGGTTCTCACAAGAATATCCTGAATGTATAATTTCACATCAAAGTCAGTATGCTCCTTGCAATGCTTAAGGGAGCAATTGAGTTTTGGAGAGCTATACACAAAGGTATTCTCTTACTACTGTGGCAACTGACAGGACTGAGTGCTAATTTAGATGCCTAATTTTAAATCAAAGTAAATTAAAAAAATCCATACTTATTTATCCCAAGTCATATTATAAAGCTGCTCCTAGTTTGCTCATCTTATCTGGGTTGTTCTAAAAGTTTGACATCTGGGCTAAGCCAGTTGTCATTGTGGAGAAGCAAGATCTAACACAGAGCAATCAATCTGCCTGTTTTAGACATAATTAGGACACAACTCCCTAATTCAATCCCAACCTTGTATTCTGGAACCAACATGCAGTTGTATGGAAGAAACATAGCAAAAGAAAAAAAAATGGTAACAAGGTTAGATTCCAAGCCATTCTTTTCTCTTCATATTGACCTACTGCATGCTCCCCAGCCAACACCTTTGCTGAATGGGAGAAAACAAATGTGACCACCAGCCTTGGGGAATAACAGTTGCTTAGTAGAGAAGCACTTATGTACTCTGCTCCAGGGTGACTGGTCGTGTTGGATGGATGCAGGTGTGAGGGTGTACACATTTGTAAATGCAAATGTATTTAAGAAAACGAAGGTGCAAATTAGAAATTTCTAAACCAGGTCAAGGTTGCCCTTGAGCTGTGCTTTGCCCTGGTGTGTTGTGTTTTAATCCATCGCTCTATGTTGCTTCACCTTTACAGAGCTGTACTGCCAGTGCACAAGACTGTAAATTTTCCCTAGCAGTGGTTTTCCGTGCACCAAAAGAGAAAGGGAACATCTCTGTGGGGATCCTTTTGCAGAAAGGCGTGGGAGGGTTGTGTCATCGGAGTGCTGCAAAGCCACCTTGAAGCAGTAAGTGGTGAGCAAGTGGGCAGAGGCCCGGGTTTTGTGTCACAGTCATTCTGTTACTTTTTGGAGGCTTCTTGGGACTGTTCCAGTGTGTTGCCCAACTAGATGATAGGTAATCTGGGCTGGGCAATGTTGCGGGCACATCTGCCTGTACCTGGCCTTGTTCCAACGGGACAGGTTCTGCTGAGCTGTGAAAGCAGGGGAAGCAGCACAGGGCTGCAGGCTGTTGTCAGCGCAAGGCTAGGAACTGAACAAACTCTTTCCTGCAAGCGATAATTATACCACGGTTCAGTAAAGGAGCACTTGCAAAACCAGGCACAGCCAAGCACAAAATAACCTTGCTGATTAAGCAGCCATACCCATTGGGATCTATTAACTTTTCATCTTGACAGAGACTATATAGGTGTGTTCAAAACCTGTTGGTTTGATGTTTCTTTCAGGAAAAAATTAAGTGTAGTCCAAGGGAAAGCTGCTTCTCAAGTCTCAGGCTACACAAGTTGTAGGAAATACTTGCCATTTTCCTCAGTTTCGCATGGTGTTTCAAAACCTCCGTTCTTCAGAGGGTGTTCAGTCCAGCTGCCTGCCCTTGCACAAGTGGAATCCCCCTCTTCACATCTGTGCATGGCTGGATGTGCTGCAAAGGCTTTAGGGGATGAAGGGAGATATTGCAGCACAAAATCATTTTCCCCTTTTTAGCTGTTTAATGAATTGTGACTTTGAAATGAAGAGTAAATCTGTTCAACTAAAGCAAATCCAACCAAATTCAGATAAAACTTTACTTAGGGTTGTATTAAGTGTCTATAATGGCCACACAGGCTGTATTAGAGAGACTTCATCTGCTCTCATGTCCGTGTCCAGAAGTTGGTTGTCTTAGCCTGAGTTACTAATGCCAGGTTGCCTTCATAACAAATGGAGTAGAGGAGAGAACGCAGGAGACCTCTGTGCAGTCCTCAGTTAGCTGTCCACGGCTGGT
Organism: Haliaeetus albicilla; assembly: GCF_947461875.1. Taxonomy (NCBI): domain Eukaryota; kingdom Metazoa; phylum Chordata; class Aves; order Accipitriformes; family Accipitridae; genus Haliaeetus; species Haliaeetus albicilla. Next base: position 28,009,322 of record NC_091496.1, read on the forward strand.
CAAACAAATAATCTCCTGGAGAATTCTCATCAGTAAGAGGATCATCGTGGGTAGAGATGTCTAACTTTGAAGTGTCTAAACTTGGTCAAGAGGAATCCCCTTGGGTAAAAATGTGTGGCAAGAAATAGGGCTTGCCTTGAAGAATTTATCATTTATCTAGGGAAGGCAGGCAAAAGGGCAGCAGAAGGACGGCACAGGGAGGTGGCAGGAATTGGCCAAAGTGGGAATACACCCTTGCTGTCCTGAGACAAAGTTCTTCACCATATATCTTGGATCCATTTTAATCTAGTGTATATTATTAACTTCGCCATGCTCCTCCGAACTTCCTTATTAAGTCAGAGTCTTAAGCAATAGCTGAGAGCCTGGAGGTGGGGAAGGGGAGAAGGAAGGATGAGAGGAGACTTCTCACACTTCACAGCCTAATCTGAAAAAGGAAGTGCTGAAAATTTTGCAAGATAATCAGACCCTCCAAAAAAAGTTCAGCCTTGTTTTGCAGCTAGTTTCAGAGCCAGTTTAATGGATGCAGTGAGTCAAACGCAGTTCTGCTGCAAACCAGTTCAGCAACAGACTTTACTGTGGCTGCTCTCACTTGTACTGATTTGAAAATGGCCAAATAAACAAGGGAAAATTTATTTTTTCTGATTATTATATAAACTGATAAGTCCAGTGCTGTAAGTGGAAATTCACAATCTATAGCAATGGGTTATGGGTTGGAAATGTGGAAATACCTTTCAGATCACTTTGCACTTTTTCTCTTTTCAATTTCCATTGGCTAAATGTAATCAGTATGCCCATAAGCATGAAATATTCTTCTGGTTTTGTTTTTTTTTTTTTTCAGAAATTAAATTGCTTTAGCTGCATCATAGATGGTATGTGAATGTAAATACAAGGTTCAGTGGACTATAGTGTCAATCTTCGACATAAGATGTGTTCCACACCAGGAAAAAAAGGAGGGAAAGCAGAAACAGAATGAAAATAGTTTCAAAACCAGGCAATTCACCACCCAACAGAAACATGGATGAGATGGCAGACTCAAAAGATGAGCATTAGGAATGATTTGTAGAATGAAATAAAAAGAACGATGTTGATAAAATTTAAAAACTCAGCTCTCCAAGTATTTACTTAAATGAAATTTAACCTGTGAATCAAGTAAATTTTGCCTCCCTGTTTTGAGATGAGTTTTCTAATGAAAAACTTGAGTGTTCTTTTTCATCTTAACTTTCCTCAATCTTCAGTCTCTGGGCTTGACATCTGTTTAAAAAAAAGTCTAAAAATAGGATAGTGAAATGTAATGACTTTGAGCAATAATGGCATGACTCAGACTACTTTTTCTTAGAGTCCACTGTCAACTCAAACTAAGGGTGGCCTCTGTTCAGTTTTAATTGCTAATGTTAGCCTATCTTTCTTGCAGAACTTTGGTAAAGACAGCTCAAATTTTTGTTGTATAAATTATGATGCCATATAAACTTTAATTGAAGGGATCCAGATACTCGGCTACTATATCTCAGGATTTAATGAAACGAGTTATAGCAAGTCATGATCTCAGCCAGTGTGACCAGCATACAAAGATAAGGACGGTCTTACTCATGTGAGAGAACTCCCAAACCATATAATTGGCAGCATCTGTAGCTCATTGGTATTAATATGTTTAATGGTGATAAAACGAAGCCTTTCCACTGCAGTGTGGGAAATGTTCAAATTCTGTTTCCATAAACATTGCAGGACCTTTGGGGTAACATAATTCCTGCTGCCGGTATCTGCCTGCTGGAGAACCCCCTCAAGGAGGGGTGTCCTGAGGCGGGTGGTGATAGGCGTGAGGCTGGTACCACAGTAAGAGGAGCTGGTTCCCTCTCTATTTAGGGAACCACAGGCAGCCGGGATTGACTCTGCTGTATGTGTGCCAAATGCCTTTAAGGTGTTTTCTGCTCCCTCTCACAGTGGATGAAGTTGGGGCTGCTGCTCAGAACACCCATGAGCTGTTCAGCAGCTGGAAAGAAAGTTACTCTTTCTTAAAAGAGTCCCTGAGAAAAGACAGAACCTAAATACTGGCTGTCTCCCCTGAGGAGTAAATCATTCTGGATGTGCCTGTGGCTCCCTACAGGAGATCCCTACAGTACCTTAGTGCCTACAGATGTTTGATAAGGTCTGCAGCTTCTCATGCTTTATAGTGAAGTACCTGAAAAAAGGTGTCCAACCAATTATAAACACCAACAGGAATTTTAGTTTATAGTTACTAACATGATACCAAGTTGAAATACTCCTCCTTTTTAACCAAACTGAATTAATCAAATTTATCTTCGTCTTTGATGCACATGACTCCTGTTTCATTCTGCAAAATGCTCAAAGGGTTAAATTAAAGATGAAATAGAAGACAGTAACATGCAGGAGAGCCTCCCCCTCCTTCAAATCATATTTAAATGATAAAAAGCCTTTCTACAGGGTTAGATCCAAACTGTAGATTTCCTGTTACATTTAATAATGTAACCTCATACATAATGATAAAACTTAATTCTTTTAAATTCAATTTTTGGAATTACCATAGTTATTTATGTCAGAAAATAATTGCAACAATTTATTTTCTGTTTGTTTGAATATTGTTTAAAGTTGACTATTTTTATGCATAAACATTTTTCTATTGATTTTTTCACTTTAATTTTAAAGATCTTCTTTCATGTTAATTCTATTGACTTCATTATTTTTCTCCACATTGCTATTTCTGAATTCATACCATTGCAATTAGATTTTATTTTAAATTTTAGCTGAGGAGAAACTATGTCACATTTGTATGTTAGGGGGCTGTGCCAAGAGCCTGTGACAATGAGGACAATCACAATTTCATATTTGGAAAATGTCAACAAGTTTATTAAGTGAAATTAAATAAGATAGCTTCAAAGTCATACATATTCAGCAACTACTGAAAGTCTGGGAGTACCATTGCTCTTTTGCTCCTTTTTGTCAAACAGGTGCAAGGAAAAGCTGTCAAGGAAATTAAAAATATCATATAAATGTTGTTATTTAAGATTTTTGAACATAACTTTATATGCCTGCGGAATTCATCACTACAGATGTGTAGACTTTGTGCAAGTGAGGAATATTCATAACTGAATGTTATGGAACATTAAAGTAAAACATCTTCAGAGAGCTTCTATGCAGAACTTCCTATTGCACCATCACTAACTTTCAGCTGGAAGTTGCCAGTCACTAACTTTCAGCTCATTGAATCCAGTTGTTATTTGGATTGCCTATATGGCTGTTCTCATGATTATATAATTTCCTTTCTTTTCCTGAATACCTGAAAATGGATACTGTTTGAGACAAGTAGATAAGTTGGACTACTTTTTCTCATTGGTGTGTTAGCTTAAGCTGCCTAAACTGAGCCTGAACTGTTAAAAAACTGTAGGAACTCAAGGTTAAGTGACCAAATCAGATTCTGATTAGAGAAGTACATATATATTTAATTCATGAGACAGGATTAAAGCACAGATCCACAATGGTGCTTAGGGTATATTTAGGAATTGTTTTTTACTGGCTTCCAGAAAAATTAAGTATTTAAAAAGGAGTGATCCAACCAGGGCATGGAATAGGGCTCTCTTGTTCTGATGATGGGACATGACAAACACACTGCTCTTCAAATTACACTAATGCCTCTAGAAAATATAATTACAAATGGCGGAAGCGATATTTCAATGACTCCTACAAAGACCAGAATAATATAATGTGATAATAACTAACAAATTGCTGAACTATTGCAATCCTCATAAAAACTAACAGTAGGATTGAGAGTATGCACAAGAGCTTGGTGAAGCTGGGTAGTCACTGCATGTAGTATCCAAAGGAATTCTCATCAGTCTGCATCAAACAGTCATGTTTGTCTTTGCATGGTAAAGATCAACACCCGACTCCTCTTTCTGCTGACCCTCACGTTTCCTTGAAGTACTTGTGTCTGTACAGAACATGAAGCTGCTACCTGCATCCAGGACAAAAGAGATTCAGAGACTGATCCTAACTTTGTTCTATAATGGCCTTTGTTCTCTGACTTGAATGTCAATGTTATGTTTTGTTGGGGTTTTTTAAGTGTGCATGTTTTCAAGTTTAGCAGGATTAAACCAAAACAAAATCTAATGAATACTATCATGCAATTAATGTTACAGGTCACTTGAATCTATGAGAGTTAGCATGCTAATTAATTTAATTTTGACTAAGAAATTCAAAGCACACTTACTCCCCAGGTGCAAGAACAGATGTCTAGGCTAGCAGAAGCACGTATTTAATGCTAGCTTTGTGTGCCATGTCTGCGCATGGTCTTTAACGCCTGAGCTAAGACTGTCTTATGTCCAGACTTCCCACTCTTAAGTTCACATTTAGAAGCCTAGACAGAAGTGTTCCTGAGAGTGATAACTGTCTATGGTATTTTGTAGCCCATATAGCTTTCCATGGTGGTGATTTTCCATACTTGTAAGAATCAGTTCATTTGCACTGAATGTCCTAAAGAAAAAGTGAAACATAACTCTCAAAAGACATGAGTTTGAATATTTTGGTCCATCATCTGTGAAGTGCATTGATCTGCAACTTCAGAAGTGGATGAAAACTGGACATGAACCAGCAATGGATGCTCACACCCCAGAAGGCCAACCGCATCCTGGGCTGCATCAAAAGAAATGTGACCAGCAGGTCCAGGGAGGTGATTCTCCCCCTCTACTCTGCTCTGGTGAGACCCCACCTGGAGTACTGTGTTCTGTCCTGGGTCCTCGGTACAGGAAAGACATGGACCTGTTGGAGCAGGTCCAGAGGAGGGCCACAAAGACGATCAGAAGGATGGAACACCTCTCCTATGAGGAAAGGCTGAGAGAGTTGGGGTTGTTCAGCCTAGAGAAGAGCAGGCTCTGGGGACACCTTATTGAGGCCTTTCAATACTTAAAGGGGGCTTATAAGAAAGATGGGGACAGACTTTTCAGCAGGGCCTGTAGCGATAGGACAAGGGGTAATTTTTTTAAACTAAAGGAGGGTAGATTTAGACTAGATATAAGGAAGAAATTTTTTGCGATGAGGGTGGTGAAACACCAGCACAGGTTGCCCAGAGAGGCTGTAGATGCCCCATCCCTGGACACACTCAAGGTCAGGCTGGACGGGGCTCTGAGCAAGCTGGTCTGGTTGAAGATATCCTGGCTCCTTGCTGGGGGGTTGGACTAGATGACCTTTAAAGGTCCCTTCCAAACCAAACCGTTCTGTGTTTCTATGATTCTATGATTCTATAATTCTATGAAGTGATGTCAGGATTGTTATTTCCATGTGTCAGTCAGTGTCCTGCCCTGTGTATAACACATGCGGAAGGCTAACAGTGTGCTTGCATCCTGTGAAACTCCACAATGGAGAAGAAAATCTCATTCTCATTGTGGTCTGTTTAGTCTGTTCATTGGGGTTGTTGAAGTAGCCCTTGAAGTTTTTTGCATCTTGTTTTCACTGGATAGGAATTTAAATAGTGCTTGGCCCACCTAAAGTTTTGACTGCCTGAGGAGTTAGTGCCTCTGTGTACTTCAGGTATTTGGGTGTGATTTACTTAGATATGTCTTATGCTCATTAAAGCTGTGTTTTGCAGTTTTCTAGTTGTGATCATGGACTGATTAGTAGGGCTGACTCCTGCCCTGCTCTGAGAGAGCTTTTGTTGTCTACAGAGAGTGAGCAGGGAACCAAGCTCATAATTTGAAGCACACAAAGGCGGCAGAATTTTGTCTCAGTTCGAGGGGAAAGCTAATTTAGAAATATCAGTAATCATAATAGACCTCACTTTTTCATTTCAGGATATAAAAAATACATGTTGAAGCCAATAAGATTAATTAATATAATACGATGAGAAACTCAAGTGCATGGAGAGTTTTGAGGTAAATGGCAAGTCTTTTTTTCTGCTTTAAAAGCTCTTTGTATGTTTGCCTATCTATAGGAAGGCATGTATGAGAAACAGAGAGAAATACATACATAGCTATTTGTATACTATATATGTAGTCCATAAATTACCATTTGAGGTTATCATTTCAGTTACTCATTCTTTACTGAACAGAAAGATGGAAAGGAGATTTTCTCTGTTATGACTGAGTGAAGGCCAGCTGTGTTGACCTGTCCTACAGCTTGACCGTCTCCCATTGGGGGATCTGTTACCAGCACCGTGGTAGAACTAGATCTGAAAAGAGGGCCTGTACAGGAAGAATATTTGTGGAAAAGGTCAGAATAAGAGACAAACCCACCAATAATAATAGACACTTTGATTTATACAAATTGTTTGTTTGATTTTTCTGTATGACTAGAATATTACTTAATTATGTCATTGCAATTTAATTCAGTTCACTCAGTCATGAGGAGGAATTCTGATAAGTGTGTAAGATCCAATTAGAAAAAAAAAAATTCATCTTCTGAATGCTCTAAATGTCTGTCTGTCTGCCTTTGCTCTGTTCTCAGAGACAGAACTCTCATTTGGAAGGGAGGGTGGAGGGGGAAAGGAGTGGCAGATGTCTTCAAGTTAGGCACTGCCTGCTCACCTGTATGATATCTACACCCCTTTATGTATCTGAATTCAGAATTCCCTCATCTAAAACTGAAAACCACCCTTTGCAGGGCAAATGAGACTGCCAGAAACAGCCTTTTTCATAAACAGCAGCTTATCCGCTCTACTTTCTCTAGAATAGGAGCTACATTTAAGTAGGAGTCACTGTGCCTTTGTATGTTTATCATAACTCTTGGATGCATTTAGAAACTGTATCCCTGTTGATAACTGTTGCAGGCATGTAAAACTCGACATAAATAACATCTTGGATCTAAACTAGCCCATAAATGGACAACATTATTTTTTTGGTCTCGATCTTATTGAATGCTATTGTTTCAGAATTCCTACACTGAAAGATGCAGGTCTACAAACGTGCCGTAGTTTTGAAAAATTTTCTGCATATATTAACTAGTCCTTAGCCACGTAGTCATATTGTACAAATGCTGCATAAGGTTGTGTGGACTGCAGAGGTAAGCCCCAGTAATTGAATAATGGGTGTTCCAGGTGGAGCCTGAGGTGGGATGCAAGTGTTTGCGGTGTCTGCCTGCCTTCTTCCTACATCTGTCTCACTTTCATGAGCAATACAATTCACACACAATTATTTTTTCTGTTAGAAAAGTTGAACAGTTGGTGCCAGCCTACATAATGGCTGGCTATTGTAATGCCTTCTTTTTTCATTAACAAAAGCACTCTGAATATTCATAAAAAGTTGACATTATTTCATTAGCTGTTGCAGGTGTATGCGTAAGCCTACTGAAAAGACTATCATGCTCTCTGCTGGATATCTCCATAAATGTTTCTAAAACATGAATTCCCACAAGCATGGAGGACCATATAGCAAGGCAATTAATGGGCGCTGAATGTGTATTCCCAGTCATTCGTTCCTGCTCTCTTTCTTGTTAGTTCAGAGCTGTATTTATTATTAGTTCTTTCATAAATCTGTGAGATCCTAATCAAGAGCTCCAATAGATAGACAGAAATGGGTGTTTGTCAAATTTCTCAGCCCTTTTGACTTCCTCAGTTTTAACAAAGAGGTTTTTATATATTGGATTTTTACCAGTATTACAGAAACAAGACTTTCAGAGTTTATTTCAAAATCAGAGTTGCACTCCGGGAGCTCAGAAATTTCCAGTCATGTTCAAAAAGCAGGAAACCTGCCACATTGTAAAGCTGGTGGTTATAACTATTGGCTGATTGTGCCTCCTGAGCAACCTGCGATGTTGGGCAGGGCCTGAAATTTTGTTCTGAGTTTGCAAAATGTATAGCGTGAGGGGTTTCTGGTATATCACAGGCTCTTAGGAGTGACATAGCTACTGAGCGTCCATGCAGTGCAGTTGTATTGATCAAGTGGGTTGCAGGTGCTGGGCTGCCAAGATGGCAGGAGGTAGATATAAGTGGTTATGATGGGCTGGAAACCCATTTCATTCCTTGCTTGTGCTCTACCACTGCTTCTCTGTGCTGCTATAATGCAATTAATAAATAATAATAAGATTTAATGAACAATTTTGGCCTGCTGACATTTTGAAGTAGTATAAATGGGTGGAGAGCTTGTGATGAGAGAGTTAGGATGTGCAAAAACCATCTTGTACTGGGCTCACGGAGGAGCTATTAGAAAGAAAGATCCATAAATCTCTGCTTAGTGATCATTAATCAGTCTGGGGACGAGATGCATATAAGCAAATATCCTGGTTTTCCCATGAGCATCAGACTTTTTTTCTAAATTCTGTGCTTTGCAATAGAACTCCAGCAGTTGAGGTTTGTGATTCTGTCCATTATTTCCAAGTCCCTATGCTGATTTTTATCCATTGCTTTTCACCTCCACATGGATTAGCAGCTGCCTGTGAACTTACAGCCTTCAGATCCACAGAACATGTTGTAAGAGCTGCAAATCAATAGAAAGCAGCTGCTTAGCATCCCTACATCGCCCTACACAGAGCAACACATGCACGGCCCGTCACTGGCGGGTGAAGCAGACATGCGGAGGGAGCACAGTGATGCTGAACATTTGTTCTATCTTCCTTGTCCTTCTTGACCAGAGTTCAATGGTTCCATAAAAAGTAACTGCTGTAATAATGATCCAGCAGGAATCATTTGCGAGAACTAGACCCAAAACATTTTTTAACATGTACTCTTCCCATGAACCAAATAGCCAGATCTCTTTTTACGGAAATTGATTGTTCCCATGCCTCTCTGTGTGTTGTCTTGCTGCTACGAGGGGCAGGCCTACTTCTAAATTCTCAGTGTAACACTGTGGCTGAGACTAGGCTATTAAAATATATATATATATGTACACACACACACACACGTATAACAGAACTAGGTTTTAATCCCAGCTCTATCTAAAGTAGCTTTATATGAACTCCCAGTTATTTTAGCTGTAAAACTGGTGAATAGTTATTATCCCCCAATGTATTAAGCCTTTTTGCATATTCATGGCAGTGAGAAGTAGTGAAATATTAGGAGCAGTTGGTGGACTTGCTGTGACCACAAGTCGTGGGGTCTGGGTTTGGGGTAAGCTGGGACTCGTACCTGACTACTGCTGCAGGGACTGGGAGAGGAGCCCTGTCTTCCTGGGGTGGAGTCACAATCTGTATTTTTTCCTACAGCAGACTGCAAAAGCTGTAAATTTAAACAGAATAGGCAGCTGTGCTCCACATGGGTTGGGGTCGAGGTGAGACTGTGTATAATTCATTCAGTTCTGGAGTTTTTTGCATGGTGGTGGTTCTGCTACTTGTACAAAGCAAGCTTTTTCAATGCAAGTTTTAGGGATAAATAGGAAACAATGAATAACATTTTCCTAATAAGTGAAGCCGACATAGACATTCTTGAAATACTTTTGGGAAGCAGGGTTGACAGAAAGATATTTTGTGGACACACTCCACCATTTCATAACAGGCTTGTTCTGAGCTACTAGAACTATCTACACTTCTTATTCATTAGGCCAGATCCCAGTACTCTGTTCCTCAACTCTCATATAGGTACATAAGTGGAGAGGAATAAAAAGCCCAATTATATATATTTTATGTTGAAAACACTGACTTTAAAAAATATAAAAGTGTAACTTGACATCGGGTGTAAGTGGGCTTGGCTGCCTTTGACTCCACTGCAGCTGCATTGATTAACACAACCTAAAGACCCGAGTCTACATTATTTTTTTGTATATTTCTCTCAGAGTTTTGAAAGCAAAACCACTGTTCGAGTCTTTCTTTTAAAACAAAGAATGCATGTAAAACATGTCCTCTATGTTCATCAGACATACTGTTGAATTTGATAGTCCTATCATTTGTAAGCTACATATAGTGTTGCTTTAATGCATTCCCTCACTACTTTGATAAAAGCCTTAAGATGTTGCCACTAGTCCTTTGATGTTTCCTTCTGATGTTACAGTACCTCTTTTTTTTCTTCTTTTCCAAAAAATCTGTTTTGCATAAACATGAGCAGGCAAGACATTTCTAGTTAAGGATAGAAACATCAAATTCTATCAATAAAAGGACAAAATGAAAAGGTATATCCAGACTTTTATACACCGTTGCCAAGCCCTTACAGATTAAAAATTAAACCTACATTGGTGTTTACATTGCAAACATATTAAAGCAAGCATATTTCGCTAGTTCAAAAAAACCAAAAGAAAACCAACTTAGGCTGCAGTGAATTTTCTTGTGATGCAACAATTTATTTCGTAATAGGCTCTTAGAGGAAATCTGGGAGGATAAATCTTATACTGGTAAGAAAATACTTGCATGTCTAGTCTTGTCCATAAACTATCAGTCTACTAACATGGATTAATTGGTTATCATACAAGAGAAAAGACTGCATTTTTATATTTAGCTTCAAAGCCATATATCTTATCTTGAAAAATAAAATTGCTTAGTCTGTTTTTTTACTGGGAATAAGTAAGGGATTAGTAGTAGTAGTAGTGGTAGTAGAAGAAATGATTCAAATAAAGGTCCCAGTGAAGAGGAGGTGCCATTGTCCCAATGGGACTGTAATAATCCTTACCCCAAAGATTTTCCAAAATGAAAAAGATATAATCGTAGTGATAAATAAATACTACTAATTCACATTTATCAAGGAAAATAAATTAAACATTTTGCTCAAGGTCGTATAGGGAAAACATAGCAAGGGCAGGGACTGAATACACAGAACTCCTGAGTGCCAATCCACTGTAATTTAAATTACTGGCAAGTGTTGTGGAAAGAGTGATTTTCCTATGAATGGCATGACTGTTTTGCTGCATTCAGGAAGAACCCAGTGTAGTGGAGCCACAACATGGTCTGGTGATTAAAGAATGTTAACTTAAGCCAAGAAATGCCAGCTTGTCATCTTGCTTCTTCCAAGACATACATGTCCCTTGGTTAGTCAAAATTTTTACTGTTTTCAAGAGCAGAAGATGAGATCTCATAATACAGTATAGCTATAAACTGAAAATTGAAAATCCTTTTAAAAGGTTTATATGATCAATTCTCAGTAATGTAAATAGACATAAAATATAACTTCTTTGTTGCACAACCAAAGAGTGGTATACTTCTTAAGGACTTCTTTCACAGCTCACTAACAGAGGATGCCCTTGACAATTACTGCTTAAAGCTTCAGTCCTGTAAATAATTGTCCATGTGAGTATTCCCCTGAAATCAGTGAAAGACCTTGGTAGGATAAAATGGGAAAAGTGTAGGTAGTTGCAGGATCAGGGACTATAAAGGTATTAGCAATGATAAAGGCATTCTTGTAGCAATAAGCAGTGATTAAACAAAAACGAACAATCCCCCCACTCTCCCCCCCACCCCTCTTACCCCCCACCCCCAATGAGATGGAAGTAGGTAGAGACAAAGTAAGCTCCTAATTAGCTAACAGGAAATTTGGGAATTGGAAGTAAGTAGGTTAAACAAAAACTATTTGATTGTGAAATCAAAAACTATGCAACCACAAAAAGTTCTAGAGAAACAGAATGGAATGAACTAAGTGATTCTTGAGAATTAATATTTGTTAAACACATTTATTTCTTCATCCTACCTGAAGTCAACTACGCTCTTGTGTCCACCTTCTGTCTTCCCTGTGTTGTTAAAACTATTGAGTTCGGACTTGGGAGGATGGAGACAAGGCCTTCAACTTCCATTACTCACTAGTAGAGAAGGTCACAACCCTGAAAGGTCCCTTTTTTTTCTAGTCTGCAATACTCTATTTCAATACTGGTTGATTTTACTGTACAGCTGTAAAACAGCATCTGGAATGTATGCCATTGATCAGAGTGTGAATGATATCTACATATGAAGGATTATATGTAGACGTCTATTTCCTACTGCTATGCAGGCCACTTCTTGCTGTAATCCTGTTTTCACCTTTTTACCAGCCTTTCTCTTTTTTTTTTTTTTACTCTCCACACATTTTCTTCAGAAATGGTGTCTAGATCTGAAGCCTACAGTAAAAAGACTTAGAATTTTGCTGTACAGCAGTCACTGGTACCATGGATCATTTTAACTTGTCTTGCAAAGACTTAATGCAAAGACTTTTTTCTTTATCTGTCACATCCAGGGAATCCCAGAGTTTCTTACATCAGGCCTCCCAGATGGTGTGCTTTAAAGGTAGGTTTGGGGAATCAATAGCCATGTTCATCTCTCTTGTAACACACACTTCTTATTATTGAGGTCTAACGGCTAGGGCTACTGGACACCTGGTACACTGAAATTGGGATTGTATTCTGGGAATGGGAGAAATAATGTTTACTATGGAGTTTTCTCTATGGCTTTTACTGAATCCTCAGCCAAAAAAAAATCCCCTGGTCCCTCACTTCTCAGTATTTGAAGTACGGTTAGTAACCAAATTAGTTGTTGCCCAGGGCTGCTCTTCCATGAGACACCTTTCCCCTCCCATCCATGGCAGTTTTTGCACACTGGACACATACCTTGCACATTTTGACATAAAATCTATTTCAGATAAGTTTCTGCATACATCCTCTAAACACTGAGACTGTAAAGCTGGTACCATCTTCTTGTCTATGAGGGAGGATAGACTGGGATTTTCTTTAATGAAGCAGTTAAAGCTTTAAATTATTTGCTTGCCTATTCACTGTCTGGTCCAATTTTGCCAACTTGAAGAGAAACCTAGCAACAAAACATCCAGGTCTACTTTGGGTCCATAAGATGATCAAAAGCCTGGTGGGGATTAGCAGCGTGTCTTGTTTTGCTGGTAGTCTTTTGTATGATCCCCAGCCCACGTCGGCAAAGGGCTTTCTGGCTGATGTACCCCTGTGGTCTCTTCAGCTTCAGGTGTAACTTTAGGACCCTTTGTTCTGTGCAAATACAGAAAGTGAGCTTGTGAAGATTTTCTGCATCCAAGCTTGTTTTTATGTTAAACTCTTTCTATTTCTGTTTTGTTTAATAGTTAAATATTTCTTCTACCTAACCACCCAGGACATTTTCTTGTGCCAAACTGGGAACTCCAGTCCTTTATGTTTATTATGGCAGCACTGCTTTGTGCTGCTTACTGCCAGGGCCAGTTTTAGACTTGGCACCTAAGTAAACTATCCACTAGAAAACTGGAATAGGGTCTAAATTTCTTCTTTTTATTATGTTCCAACATTCTCTGGTTGTTTTTGTTTTGTCTACTTCCCACCTTGTGTAATTGTCTTATCTTGATTTCCCCTTTCTTCTTTTAAGGTTGTTTGGTTTTTATTATGATGACAGACTCATCGTTCTTTTCTTTCACAGCTTTATTTTCCCTCTTTTCTTGGTGAAGGGCTTTATCTTTGCTTTCAAGTATTCTGTCTAGGAATACAGGGGTACGCAAAATATCTTTAAGTAGAAACTGAAATTAATGTTCTTTCCATCGCTCAGTTTTCTGACAGCTTTTATCAAGCCCAATTTTTTTCTATTTACATTATCAGCCTAATCTAGTCAGCTGGTCTAAATTTTCTAAATTTTATTAGTCATAGTGTTATCCCCTTTCATAATCATGTTAGATGCAGTTCTTGTTTTGCACCTATTCATCCCAAGTCAGCATTTCCTGCTCTTCCGACTACACTGATCACTGCCTCAAAGCTTTCCAGCAAATAGGAGGATAATGCCATCTGCAAATCTCAGGTGACTTGAATATTCTCTGCTGATACCACTATGCTTAGTTTCTCATTCAAGGTTTATGGAGACCTTTGTGCAGGAGAAAAGGGGGTTGGTGGTATAATTGAAAAGGACCTTTTCACTTACCTTGTCGAATGTAAATTTCAACTCAACTGCACTATAAATGTTTTTGAAGAGAGAAAGGCTACAATACTGTAATGTGTACCTTTGGAAGTGAAAACGAAACTTTAGTAGTCGACATGCAAATCTTGCTTCAGGAATTGAAAATGCACGTTAAATTTAGCTGGGCTGGAGACTCATGGATTAATGTGACAAGCTAAATTCTTCTGCTGGAAATCCAGCTGTGGGGGAGGGACAGCGGGAATTCTGAACTTCAAGTAGTGGGATTTCGTAATCTTTAGGGAAGGATACTCTTGCCCATTATAGGGACCACCCTGACTATAACAGTGAGCTGTGCACTCGTGCAGCTGTTGTCAAAGAAGGAGGGACAAGGCAGAAACACAGCTCAGAGACCAGGACTTTTGCAGTCTGAAGCCACATTTACCTATGCTGTCCTCTCTGTCAGTTTTCTGTAAGAACGCCTTCCCCACTCTGGCAAGCATTTATGCACCTGCTCATTCAGTGGGATGGTCCTGAGCGCCACCAGCATAAGGACAAAATCTGGACTTGACTGAGAAAAATAAGGGTGTTATCAAAATGTAACTGTCTTACATATATACTCTGCATACAGGTACAGAAACGGTGATAAGCTCAAGTAAATCTCAGGAAATAATGTTAAACTACTTTGAAACAGTGCTGAATAAACTGGGACTGAGAACTGGCTTGAGAATAACCCTAGTGTTTGAAGTTACAGTTAATTAGCTCATTCTATATTATAATAATAAAAGACTGTAATAGGAAGAGTTCTGCCTCCGTGTTTAGGCTTTGTGGCCTTTTGAATAGCAACAGTGATGACAGACTGACAAAGTGATTGAAGGAAACAGCAAACACGGCCATACTATTATGCTGCTGATTTCTTTCTGCATCTATTCTTCAGTTAATAATGCACTTAAGACACAGACAGGAAGTGTCTTTCCTTAAAAGTGCTGCATCATTTCTTCTTCTTTAACTGAAATTCCAGCCAGAGTTAAGGAAATACCCTTATGAACCACTTCTCCTTTCTCTCCCTCGAACCAACTGGATATACAAACAGTGATATACATTATTTATGGCCAGATTTGTACTAGACCTTTCTTGTTTGCCCCACTGTGTTCGGGTACCTGGGCTCTGGGGTGATGTTGTTTCGCAGAGGTGATAAAACTGACAGAAATCCAGGCACTGCCAGTAGGTAGCTATGCTGGCAAACCAATGTTTCTGCACTTTAACTGTGTGATGAAAATCAGGCTAATCGGTTCTTGCTTTATTTTGCACGTGTGACGGAATCACCGTTTTATCTGCCATCTTCTTAAGGCAGACCAAAGAGGCTACTGTTTGCCTTCTTTCCATAACGTGGCCTCCTGATTATGCTGATAAATGCTAATTAACTGACTTGATAATTAAATAAATTTGTTAATACTAATAAACTCACTTACTAAATCTTAGTGTTAACATTCACAGCACACTGCTTTGTTGCAGTACAAACACTGTGACATGTTTTCCTGCTGAAAGTTTTGTGGCAACATACTGAAGACTCTTTAAAATACTGTTACCATTATTAAATATTGTTACTTTCAACTAAAAAAATTATTTTGGGGGCAGAAAGATTTCACACAGATACATAGCTATGACAATCATTTTTCTAGGCAATCCTAGCAACTTATTTTTAACTTGTACATTCCTTTGCACATTAGGACCATTACATTTGAAATACTTGTTCTGTACAACACAGCTTATAATTAATACTCTTAATAATGACTTACCAGTAGTAATCTTTAATTCCATATTCACACAGAACTCTCATTCAAACTAAGTGGGAATTTTTCTTGAATAATCCCAGTAAAATCAATCATCTTTTGTTAATTAACATGTTTTTATTTAGTGGATATTGGCTGAAAACTGTTGAGTAGTTTGAGCTTACCCTAATATCACTCCTCCAGCTCCTGTTGTGTAGTGCCTACTAAGTACACAAATGTTTGCTGTACCTGAATGGAAATGGAAATGCTGTAATGTACAACTCTAACACTGAAGGACATGTACCTATTTCTGCTAGGCTGCCTTTCGAGTCTACTTACGGTGTTTTTACAGCAGTTCTTGTTCTAAAGATTTTTAAAGCCTGATTTCAGAATTTAAGAGATTATGAAAGGAACTGAATTTTGATCTGTTGTACAGTAGAAATTGTATTAGGATCTTCTCTCTTTTTTTTTTTTTTTTTTTGGCTAATTGAGTTACTGCTGAACAGAACATGTTGTGAACTAAGATTAGTTTAAATACACATCAAAAGGCAAGACTGCTTGCTCAGTTCAGTACTGGAAGTACCAATTATGCTATTTTTGTGACATTTCCAGTCAACTGCAGAGTACAGCAAAACAGAAGTGTTTGGAGCCTTGCACTCTGTAAGTGTTCTCTCAATGAATTCTCAGCTTCCTTTCTCCTCTTTAGCAGATATTTATCAGTGTTAGGCTGAAAAGTATCTTTTCAGACTCAAACATGCAAAACTATAGTTCAGGAAAAACTCCTCTAACTAAATTATACAATTTTAAGTAAAAATTTATAGTCATTATAATTTCTGGGACTATGAGGTGTTTTTTCACTAACACCTAGGGTCTTTATTTAATTCTTATTTGTACAAATAGTGACAAACATAAATCCTATGAAATTATTAAAGTATTTCAAGGGCCACGTAATTACTGCACTGTAAATCCACTGTTATTAGTCTCAGAACATAAGTGGAAGTGTATTGCTGAACGAATATACTGATTTGTAGCTGGTGTTCAAGGACTGAAAGTAATGTTTGCTAACCTCATGAAGAGCATGCCAGCAGCATCCTGAAGCATGAACATGGTCAGACTCATTGCCACTTAGAGCCATAAAATGTATTTGAACACAAAATGGACCAGGTGGATTTCAAAAAAATGCTCTTAACAACTGATACGAAATATTTTTGTTACTTTTTTCTCATATAGCTGTTCTTGATGTGCCATTCCTGTTTTTGATGGAAATGTCACCTACTGCTGTCAGCTAACCCAATCTGCTCCCCTTGTATGAAAGCACACTTTGTGGCCAGATCCTAAGCTGGCTCAAAATGATGTTGCTGCCTTGATTTCACAAAAATCGTGTTGTGAAGCTGAAACCTAAGATGCCTACTTTGAAAGCTTCCCCCCTTGCCCTCTTTATCATTCTGAGACTGAGGAAAGCAATAGAAAGCACGTTTCTCAGGCTGAAGCTGGTTTTGTCTGTGTCTTTACAGAAGCTATAACCCTTCACAGGCTTAAAATAACTTGTCCAACAGATTAGCCTCCCTGATGTGACTACCTCACCAAACCACCTTATGCCACCGGCTTTGTTTCCTCAGTTCTTGCAGTGAGTGGGTACATACCTCAGTACAGTTTGTTTTCAAAATGAGGGAGGACTGAAACACACAGAAAGAAGTTAGTAATAAGCAGTGCTGTCATCTGGTGGTGAAATTGTTACCACTCTTAACAAACTGATCGTGCTTTTCAGCCAATGGGTTTAACTTTTTTGAGGAAGTTGATGTAGTCTCCTTGGCATACAGTCATGAATCTTTCATAGTAGAAATAGGCAAAACCAGTGGTTTTATCCAAAATCACTAAACCTTTTGAGCTTACTCTATATTTGAAGAAGAATAGTGCGCCAGAGGTAGGCTTATTGTGTTCAGGTTTTGTCTTCTTCTTCAGCTTGTGCTGCCAAAACATGACAAAGTTGTTGGAATGTGCATTATGAATGTTGGTTTTTGTGTGCAAACACTACTTGTCCAATGGAATGAAGAAGTAAGGACAGAAAGACATACCCTTCCCTCAGAAATATCAGTATACTCAAATGCCAAAGTACTATTTTCTCCTTTTACAGTTTTACCATCAGTACTTTTTTTCCACTTTATATTTGATGCCCATATCCTTACATACCAGGAAAATACACTTTTTAGATCTAACTTCTAGGTTTGTTTTGCTGTCTAACTGAACAGGAGGGATATTACGGCCATCACTGCATCTCAAAGGATATGGCGTCTGCTCACCTGGGGAGCTAGAAAATATGTGTAGCAAACAATGAGAAACTTGTTACTTCATGCTCCCTCTTCATACTTTCTAAGGCTGACTTCTCTCTGAATTCTCTTAACCTTTAAAGTGAGATACAAGTGAGAAAATTATAGTTGTCACATGAAAACAATTAGAAATCAAAGAACAAACCAGAGGCTTTTGAAACTATTCAGGAATTTACTAAAGTAGCCATCACACCAATGATCTTTCTTCTTTTGGTTCATTCATTTTGAAGCTCGATCACCTGACTTTCTCATCTATACATAAAGGTAGTACACATACCTACTGGTTCTCTCCAATGTTAGACCTATACTCCAAACTTTACCTATGGATAACAAAACAGAATATATGGGTCTTCATAATACAGCCATCTTTTGTCTTTTCTGAGTGCTTCATCTGAAACTAAGTAGTTAAAAAGGTTACCATTAAAATATAAACTTTCATGTCTGCAAGCTTTTTCATTATTCCTGATCCTGGTACCAACCTGTAAGATACGAATCCTGTATTTTGGAGTAGATTTCTTTTTGACGTACAATATTTGTCAGAAACCCTCGAACCTCTGAACAAAATACATGATTCTAGTTATGGATTTCCCATGCTGCTATAACTGTAATTTTTATGGATCTGTGCTAGTTGTTGCAGTTGACAAATACAGAACTTTTCACGCTGCTATTTTATTTATTCTACAAGGACCGAACAAACTGCGCTGGTGGAAGTTCATTAGCAGACGATATTTAACTAAAACCCAGATGATTGTACTTTCCATATTCAAAACTGATTTTCCTTGAATACATTTGTGAGACCCCCTTCTCCATTTAATAGCATCTTATTAGGTGTCCTAATCTGAATAACTTCTGAAGATACAGACACGTAGTTAAGTAAAGGTATCAGGACCTAGTTCTTTAAACATAGCTAGCCGTACAAAAAGTTTCTTTCCATTCTTCAAATGCAAGAGTCACATTCACTGTCCTTTAATAACATCAATGATAAAGAGGAACTGGAACAGTAAAGATTTATTATATTCACAGATCTCATGAATCAATGAGAGCATGGACAGGGTCACTGTGCAGAGTCAGAGTAAGGATATTAGCTGGGGATTCATAACTTGATTGTGGTCCGTTGTTATGCTTGTGTGGCCTATTAACTGTTGTGGTTGGTTTTATTCAGTTTAGATTTTCAGCTTAGATTCTAACTTCAGTCAAAGGGATAGTTTTGTAAAAATACTTCCTGTAGTTTGCTTTGCTTAACTTTATAGGCTGTTTTTATAGTGCAATGTTAAAAACTTGAGTCTTTTCTGCCAGTGAAGACCACAAAGTCATCGAGACTCATTGTTATTTTAAAACATGACAAGCTGGCCTTAAGACCTTAGGGATCCTTTCTTCAGAAGTCAAGCTGGTGATGGATAAGGAGCCATCGGAGCTGTGTGTATCTTAACTGCAGGAGTTCAATTAAGAAGCCAAGAGTGTCTCAGGTACACCGGCGCAAATGGCAGTGCTCGCTTTGATAATGTCTCTGTAGCTGCTCAGTGCAGGTAGTTGGCTTCCCCCACCTCATTTCTGATTGCACAAGGAGGTTAGCACAGAGGAATACCTGAAAGGACTGAGCTCCATCAATGCTCCGTGAGTGCTGGAGAATACCACAATGGGGAAATGCTAGCAAAATCCCTGCGTCTGCACGGGGATTTGAGAGGAACTGGCTAGCTGTGAGATCTAGCCTCTAATAGCCACAGCCCTGAGAGCCCAGCCGCCTTTCCGTCCCCCAGAGGAACGTTGTTCTGCTGCCTGCGCTGGGCAGAGAAAGTTTCCTTACCCGGCACTGGTTTCTGCAAAGTCCGTTCTGCAGTTCTTTTGCTCCCACATTCCTCTTGCTTTTCATAATGGTTGGCAGTGTGATGGAGAATTTCCGATTGCTCCCATCCTACCCCACATTTATAATTATCCGCTATTTTTAGACACCGAGATACCAAAATACAGAAGCGGTAGTGATTGTTGAAGACACGGCCTTTGCCAAAGAACTTAAAAATGTTTCCTCTTCAGCCTTGAAAGAACATTCACAAGTTCCTGATGAATATGATGTCAAAGGTTAAATAAGATGAAAAATAGTGCACTAGAGTCACATGAGAATTTTTTCTTAACTTGAAAGCTACTGTAAGGCATCAACTAAACACGGCCGTGAGTTGCCAGACTGGATGTCTTTTGCTTTGTATTCTCTCTTCATGCATATTAATGGAGAAGGTCTCATCTAGTCAGATCAAAGTTCCAATAAGAAAAATATTTACATTTAAAAATTAATTACTGTGTTTAGCTTAAGTAATTAATTGACATAATCACACATGCTTTTATAAACTAAACATTAAAGTGAACAGCTACATTATTTGGTGATAGTTTTTAAGATAGAATAGAAGTGTATAATTGCTAAGTTAAATTGAAATTTCATTTTATTATGAAATAATTTCACAAATACCCTTTTCTCAAAAAGTTTAATAGAAAAAGCAGGACAAACAAACAACTGATGTTCATTTGTAATAGAAGTTAAAAAGGATTATTTCATCACTAAAAATGCTTTCTTTCCCCTAACCCTTAAAATCCATTTGAAAGTCCTCAGAAATAGAGCTAAAATAGTCTGTGACTGTGTTTCTTATCTTAAAATGGAATTAGACTTTTTGGGTACTTACAGAACATTTTAATAATTAAAAAGTTCATAATTAGATGCTTATTTTCTGGTACAGTGGCTGAAAAGAACATGAAGCCCCATAACTCAAACAGTTTCAGAGATGTGTTGTGTTCAGGACTAATGATAAATGATGTGATCCCGTTGGGGTGAGAAATTTTACTTCAAAAGCTATTAAAAACACTGGAACAAATGAACATCCAACATAAATGGCAAACTGTAGTGAAGTCTACTGGGTTCTGCCCAGTACACTATGACAATATCTAAGCATATTATTTTGTAGCAGATTTAAACATTTATTAAATTCAGAGTGAATTTTTATCAAAGAAAAAGTTGCTATTATAATAGCCAGTTCTCAGATCCAAAAAATCCATAAAATTTAAACACAGAAAGGGCTATTAGACCACTCATTCTAATTCCTCTAAAATCACAGGCTTTGTATTCCATTCAGTTATTATCCTAGTACTCAGCTTTGAGTCCAAGAATGTGTTTGATAAAAGTATGTCTTGGATTTGGCTAATGCATCTCTTCCAGAAAGTCGTCGACCCTTAGTTTGAAGAAAACAGCAGTTAGAGCATTTCCTTTTGAGTATTTCACTGTTTATTCACATAATTTCCAATATGAGCTTGCCTAACATCAGCTTGTGGCCAGTGGCTCTTGCCATGCTTTCTGTGCTAGCTGAAAAACCCTGCCACATTCAGCATCTCCCACAAATTTCACAGATTTGAATTTGACAGCAAGAACATAGCTGAATTTCTTTAAACTTTCTTCAAAACACTCTTCTCGGTCTTCAATTACTTCCATAGTTCTTTTCTGCATTTTTTCAGTTTTTTAAACAGTGTTTTAAAAATGTTCAGGGTAGAAATATTTTTAGGATTCCATTATTGATCTCTCATGAGCCATAAATAAAAGAGGAGTAAAGCCAGGCTCCTGTTCACTACTTCCTTTATGCCATTTTCCCTTTCTTGCTATAGCATCACCTGGACACTCCTGCTTTGTTGGTTTGTTATGACCCCAAATTCTTTACAGACTCATTGTTTCCAGTGTTTTCTCCATTCAGTTTTCTCTGTTGTTGCATCCTATATTTCTTCCTCCAGCACACACAGATGTGTATTTGGCTGACTGGGAACACATTTTCTTCCAATGGGATCACTAGCCTAAAAAATATTTATTCTTTTTAGTTGGTTTTATTTTTCGTTGGTCCCAAATCACTGATGGAAATGTTGAGTAGTACAAGACTGAAGAGCACCTCTTTCTGATGCCAAGCCTTTGCTGATTGCTTTCTTATGCATGTTCGTTAACCAATTCTTAATCCAGTTAAAACACGCTTTATTGATATTGTGTAGTGCTATATTTTTAATTAGAATATTGAATGATACTAAGTCAAAAGGCACACAAAAGTTGAAGTGTATTATACCTACATCGTTACCTTTGGCAACCTAACTTGAAATCTCATCAAAGAGCAGAAGTAGATTTGTTTGACAAGGCTTATTTTGCACAGAACTATGTTGACTAGCATTAATTATATTCCTATCTTTTAATAATTTATTAAATGAATATCTTTTCAGTATTCCTGTTATTTCTCCCGGGACTGATGTAGGGCTAAGCAGCCTGGGAGTACAGGTATCACCTCCTTGCCCTTAGTGGAATACCAATACAAGATGTAGCACTGCTACTTGCCGGAATACTGCTGACATTGTTCTTGCCTCCTTTAGGTCCCCTAAATATGCCCTCTTTCTTATTTTTGGCATTCTAGGTATTCTTTTACTAATGGAAAAAAAATCTCATCAGCAAATGTGGAAGAAAAATATTTTATGTAAATAATCTACTGAAGGCCTAGTTATGCCATTGTACAATATATTAGAAATGAAAGTAAAATTAGTGAGAATGTGGGAAAAGATGTTACACAACTCTACCGCAGCTTTACAACATGATGATGTGTGCTCAAATTAGAAAGAGCGATAGAAGCTAAGTTTGAATATGCATCTGTAATTCTGAAAGGCTGTTATGTTCTTGTTCTCAGAACTGGCTTGTCAGTGAGATATAAAATAGAAATAGGTACAGTCAGTTACATGTGCATTGGGATCTTGTCTGGATTAAAAATCCATCTCAAAGTGTTCATTTCTGTTCTAGCTTTGTTCTGGTGGAATTATAATATTTGAGATTGGGCTGGATGCTTTTGCCTCCCTGCATGCTTGATGTTTGTGGTTCTGAATAGGCTTTAATTTCACCATGATTAGGAAAGCCAGGTAGTAGACAAAAGCAGTGCCTAGGAGGGAGTGGATAATCTATTTACTGTTGAACTTTATGCTGTCCTTCACTCCTCAAATAATCTAACATAATTATCATTTATAGTACATGGCCATAGCTGCTGCAAGAGAATGCCTGGGAGGAGAACCAGCACTTCATCTGTGCAAATTCATCACCGTGTTACACCTTGCACACAGAATAGTCAAAAAGAGCCTATACAACTTTAGGAACACTTGGCAGGAAGGGTCAGGTCCCTGACTATACCGAGAGCTAGAGCAGATGTGCCAACAGGACAACGGTAAGTCCTGGGCTGTATCTGAGCCTTGTCCGAGTCAGGATCTGGATCGTTAGGTGGTCACCGAGTGCCTGTTTCTGCTAGGGATTCCCAGAAATCAAGCATGTTAACAAGCAAGGTCATCCATTTCACAAAAAAATAGGAAGGCAGAGAGACACTTAATAGAAAATGGTCTGCTGAAAGCTAGAAGATATGCTTTATCAAATCACACTGCTTAATGTGTATCAGAGATGAGAAGCCAGATTCCACGGAGCTGCCAGCTTCTTGGACGTTGTATCCTGAAAACCATCTCAGGGTCTTCCTTTCAAGCTGTTCTGCTTTAAACAAATTATTAAATATTCATTGACCCAGAGAGAAGTAAAAAAAAAGGTAACCCTATAGTCAGACTGTTGTGACAGTAAAGGGTGTGTCAGCATCAACGCTGCAAGTCCCTGCTCCAAAGAAGCTTTAAGACACCCTCACCCTAAAATTTCACATAGTCTCTGGCAAAATGGTCTCACAGATTACATGAACTCCTCAAAAGGAATTAGAAAGTTAGTCTCCCAACACTGCTGGAGGATACTGTACTAGGATTATTGGGCAAAATAACGATGCTTCTACTCTGAAAAATCTTTTTTTTTTTTTCAATTTTTTGCGGAAGGACCTTATCTGGTGGATCTAAGATATGCACATGATCAAGGTCTCTAAGCAGCTAAGTGCATATCGGTCTGGACTGTTTTATTTGTGGGATTACTTATGCGAGGGATTGGTGAAAATTGGAAAGTGATCTTTCAGTTCTTTCACTTTTTGCATTTATTGCACTGAACCCCTAACCTGATACCATTTTTTTCCCAGACTTAATAATAATTATCCAGAGTTTCAATATTTAGACTACCAGTTCAAATTTCCCTGGTTATTTCTAGACTTTTGCTTCCTCAGGTGCTCGGGGCCTTGTCCAGTCAAGTTTTGAAAATCTCCAGGGATGGAGATTCCATAACATCTCTGGGCAACCCATGCCAGTGCTTAGCCACTCTTTTTACACTGTTAAAAAGAAGCTCAAAATCAAGTCAATGTTTAATGTCTGTAATTATGGTAATAGTTATTTAAAATAGTTTATTTCATCTAAAATTTTCAGAAAACCTGAACTGAAACTTAGCTTAATACTACTGATATAATAGAAGTCATCCAGCACCCCAGTGGAGAGCAAACCAATCATACTTGGTATCTGACACTGGACTATCGGGTTTCATAAAATTAAGTTTTGAGTTTGTGCTCCTATTTCACACATGTTGCATGGGCAGTTTTAACAGTCATTTCTAATTTTTGAGAGCTTGACTTGCAATCTTAGTATTCCTTTAGCATACCATGACTTTTTTTCCCCATTTGTTATACACTAGCAATATGATTATAAAGATAGGATTCCAGCTCTGCTTTGTCTTTACATAGTGGTTTGACTTTCAAAAGTGCTTTACTTCTTATTATTAGCATTCACTTCTAAGACTTATTTAGGTATATAAAGATGACCAGGGATTGCAACTTCAGGTACTTTTTGAAAATCAGGGCATAGGTCTTTTTAACCTCAATGGTTCTGCTTTGTAATGACTGCGGCTGGCACAGAAAAGGGGATAGAGAGTCTTGCAAAACCATAGCAACAGATCCCATCAACGAAGCTTTAAATTCTTTTCCTGTTTGTGGAAGTTCAGGACAGTACCGACAGGATATAAGCACTGAAAGAATATCGTACAAAATAAGTACTCCTGACAAACTTGATTTTTTACTTAGTCAGCAGTTAGCTGATTCTCTTTCACAGATCCTCCCCTTGCCTGGTGGGATGGCCCTGTGGTGGTTCACTAGGAAATCAGGCTGCACAGAGGTTTTGGTCTGCCACTAGCAATCTGAAGTCCAGAGAAAGCAAAAAGCAAGCCACTGACTTTTCAGCAAACTTCTTGTGGCAGAACCCACTTCCCTATTGAAATCCTGTATTAAAAACAAATTTTAAAACAAGGTAGTATAGACTTCAGGCACTGCAAATTTCTTATGTTTCCCATTCAATTTGAAGATATGTGATATTCTGAATTTCATGCTTCAGGTAGACCTAGAGAATTTTTAAGACAACAATTCATTGCTCATTACAGAGCTATCACCAGCTTCATTTAAGAGAAAAAAGTAGTTGCAGTGAAATGTAGTAGATGCATTTGTAGCCTATGCATCGATCCCGCTCCCGTTTATGCCATGTGAAGAAGCTGTACTTTCAAAGCTGTTGATTGCAGTGCTCTGCACTGCTGGAAAGAGATCTTTGTCAGTTTAGGCACCGCAAGGGTCTGGGTAGTGGTCACTTTGCGTGGATTCATGCAGTGACCCTAGAGTCCAGCACAAGCACAAAGTGTCCCTGGGTGCTTCTGAAGCAGCAGCAGAAAACAAGGGTGCACAGCAAATCCCTGCTCTGGCCATACAACAGGACATATTTTCTTCTGCTCAGCACATTGCATTTCGCCCAAGATCGATACTCTGGTTAAACTGGCATGCAGTAGATTTCATGTTTGGATTCTAATTTAAGAAACTGCTTGATTGTCTAACTTTCAATATGAGCTTAAGCCTTACTGAAGCTGAAGGAACAAATAGATGCACAAGTATCTGAATGATTTGGGATAGTTTTACATGTATCCTTACACGTGATAAATCAGAGCTTAAATTAACAGGACATTATACACTTTCTAAAACTAACACAAAGATCTCAGTTAAGATAAGTAGTATCATGATTTAAGTGAATCCCAAATACACATGCAGTTTTTAAAACCTTACAAGGGATGCATACCTTCCTAACATAAAACAGGAAAATATAAACACCATATTTAAGATTTTATATCAATATTTTAATGGAATGTTATTTAATAACTTTAAGGCTTACATCAAAATAATTAATATTATATTCATTACTGGATGTCTTAATCTTTTTTTTATGACTAGAAAATTAGTTTAAAGAAACATAATTAAAATAATTCTAGACCATTCTGCCACCATAACATGATTAAAAATAAAGTAGGTACTGCAATACTGTACAAAAATGCAGCTAATTTAAATGCAAACCCCTTTTATGGGCTATTTATCTCTGCTTATGTATGTTAGGGGAATTAAAAAGAAGTTTGTTTAAATGACTGAATTTTTTTTTTTAGAGAAAAAAGGGCTGCAGAGCAAGTCTTGCTATTATTTAACAAATATTAATCATGCTTACACAGAGGCCACTTGAGAAAAATTTATTACAAGAAATTTGTGACCAGTCATGCCATAGGAAGAGGAGAAAGCCACAGGGCTGAAATGACAGTAAGGTTTGTGTATGCAGTGCTCCTCTGGTAGTTAAATTGCAGGAATGTGACATTGATCTGAAATGGGAACTGTTTGAAGTAGCAACTGTCAATCTCTGTAATCAAAGGATGGCCCAAAGTCTCACTCAATTAGCCATTTTGGCATGACCACTCAGTTTATAAAGTCCTACCAACTCAAAAAGTGTTCTGTCCTCAAGAGGCACTTCGAGAAGACTGTGCGGTTTGAGGATAGTGAACAGTCATCCAGGACGATAGCTTGGACACTTCATTTTGTTGTTTGGGGTTGTTTTTTTTTTTTTTTCAAAAGCACAGCAATGCCTCATTTAACTGACTGTACTTACTACAAGGTGAGCCAAACGTGGATTTAGGTATGAGTGAATATCTGCTGCTGTTGATATTACTTGAAGTTGGTTGGCTTATGTTTTTCTTTATACATTTATTTACTCTTTCAAGTATGAAAGAGTAAATACACTGATATTAATTTTAGAGTACATATATGCCTGTAGATTTGATTGTAATGACCATCAATTTCAACAGAGATCATTCTTTAATGAGAATAGAAAAATGTGTAGCATAGTTCTGGTCTTTTCTCAGGATCATGTTTAACTTTCCTAATTCTTTCATAACTTTTCTTTGATAATTGTTCAGAAGGTTTATTCAGCTGTGTTAGGTGAAAATAGTATGCAAATAAGAAATGTGTAAGGGTGCAAAACTGGAAAAAAAAAATTAAGGTTAATAATAATTCTATCCAAGTGTTATTAAAGCTGAATCTATTGTTTTGAAGTTTTATAAGTGAACATATGGGCAAATACTGGTACCGGTAACTTGAAACTTTAGCAATTATTTCCATTCTTTCCCAGGTACAAACACACTTGGAAAATCAGTCTAGATACCACATACAGCAAAGCCAGAGGCACCAGGTGAAGCAGTACCTGACCCTCGACACCAAGCTGTCCAGCCAGACGCTCTCCCTGTCGCACTCCCACACAATCCAGCCTGTGGGAGTGACCTCCATTTTACGAAACGGACACATGCCTCCTGTCAGCGATATTGGCACGCCAGAAAGCCCTGTTACCAAGCTGCTGGCCCTTGGAGGCGAACACGAAAATGCGGTAGGGCAGGGCTGGTGAAAGGAATGGGGAAATGGGCTTTGCGTACTTCGACAAAAACATTACCTGACCCATCTTGTATTGGTAGTGGGCAAGAGATAACTTTCTTTACTTTCATGGGGTCTTCAGCTGCAGCACTTAATCCCTGAATCCTTTTGGATTACGTGGGTGATTCCTTGAATGAATAGCTTATTGCATGATCAGGCTTCTGAATTACTGCCAGTTAAAATGTACTGTTGCATGTTTTTATCTATGCGTCATATATGGCTGTACGTTTTTTGAATATGTACTTCGCAATGCAAAACTTTTTTTTTTTCAGATGAGAGTTATTTCTGTCTAAAAGTATTATCCTAGCTGCATAACAAAGTTAAATACTGATTACCTTAAAGATGTAACTGAAAGGATTGCTCATTCATTTTCAGTTAGCTGATATATTTATGTATGGGTTATCTTGGGTAAATTGGCATGGATATGCTAACTTTAGTTCCACCATGGATTTTAATAGTGGTACAGCCATTATACAATGTCAGATTCTCAGCCAGTGTGAGATGTGGATCATTATGGCCTTTAATACTTCAACAGATTTCAAAAGAGGCTGCTTATTAGGTAAAAGGAATTCCTACAGAAATGAGAAATAGAGATGTTGTATCATATCTTGGGCTTTAACAGAACAGAAGAATCTTACAAATACACTGTGACCCATTTGAGCATTTGGATGTTATGCAGCTAAGCGCGAGGGAACTGAAAAAAATAAACCCGACACATCCTGGAGAGCTCATCTGGGGTCCCTCCATTCCTTCTGCATTGACAACTGACATTTATGTCAGGCTTGTGGATTTCTGGAGCCACTAGCCCGCAAAGATTATTTCAGATGGCCTTTGTGGAGGCCTCTGTGGTCACCTCTGTGCTGGTGAGTGCAGCGTGCTGGAACCGTTCTCAGGCACTTTGCGTACCTGACCAGGAATAACTGGTGCCTGCCCTTGTACCACTCTCTGTCCGGGAGAGCAAGGCAGCTGCTTGTAAACCACTGTCCTGAACTGTGCCTGGTGGTGACTGGGAGAGTGACAGTTGGCGCTGGCCAAAATCCTTGCAGGCATCTTTCCAATGATTTGAATAATCCCATCCCAGGGCCTCAGGGAGATGACTGGCACAGGGTAATTTCCTAGTGCGGGTGTGCCCTGTGGTTCAGTGTAGGCTGTAGTTACATTAGCAAATAATATAGAGCAAATAATTTAGAGCCAACACAGAGGGTGGTGCAGTGAACTGTAGTCCTTCATATTGTCTAATTGCTGGCATTTCTTGGCATCCTTTTGGCCCTGACAGCGCTTTCCTAGATAAGTCTGGGCACAACTCCTGGGACAGCACATGTCTGGATTTTAGAGAAGGAGAGGGGTGCATGGATGAGCTGTGCTGGGCCAGGTGGCCCGAAAGCCTGTGTTAAAAGCTCCCTGGCCAGTGTGATACTGTCTTTCCTTGCACAGGACCCTCTACATTTCCTTCAGCTACAGCTCCCAAGAGCCACTTTGAAAGGCCTCAGGGCACGACCCAACTGCTCCTGCAGAGGGTAAAGCTAACAGTGACAGGTTCATCATGGGATCTTTCCCAATTTATTTTGTGAACAGAACCAGACCAAAATTATCATCGAAAACTCATGCTGTACCTCGTCCAAATCTATGTCGATATGTCTGCAAAGTATTCACTGTTTCATCCCAAGTAATTAATTAGTTATTCCATCTGCTTCAGTAGTTTTTGATTCAGATTAGGACCAGAAGGCTGTCTGGAGAAGCATCCAGTGTACTGCCAAACACAACACAAACTTTTGCCTGCTGAATCTTGAGAGCAGTGTGTACCACCAAATCTTGAGTGACTCACGCTCTTGCAGAACCACAGGTTCCTTTCAGCCTTCCTGCACCAATGCAACAACACACTGTGGATATGACACATTTGATGAAGGTGACAGCTCACAGTTACAACTTAGCAATGCACTCCTGTCATCTGATCTTGGTGTTGCAATAAGGGGTTAAAAAAGGGGAATGGGCTGGTGTTTGGGAGGAGAGGAGTAACTTGCTAAACCACAAAAACTGTTTTCACAAGAAGTAAAAAACGTGAATATTGTGTAAAAATGCTTGAATTGTTTGAATTTTAAAATGTAAACTTCTGAAACTCAGTTTTATCGCTGTAATAAATATTCAAGATTAATTCCTCTGTATTTTCAGAATAACATTGTTTCCATTATTATTTGTAATGATTGGTTTTAAAATATTATTTTATCAGATGGAAGAGGTGATTGAAGACATAATCAATATGGAATCAAGTTTTAATGATGAAGGGATAGGTTGTTCTGAAACTCCTCTACTAATGCAAAGAACTGTAAGTATTTTGTGGAATTTCATCTTGCTGTTTATTATAGAGAATTTCACTGAGTGATTCAAGAACATGTCAC
Source organism: Haliaeetus albicilla (assembly GCF_947461875.1). Classification (NCBI taxonomy): domain Eukaryota; kingdom Metazoa; phylum Chordata; class Aves; order Accipitriformes; family Accipitridae; genus Haliaeetus; species Haliaeetus albicilla. The sequence goes on from NC_091496.1 coordinate 28,039,189, forward strand.
ACTTCAGAGGCTTAAGCAGTACTATCAGTGGACTATTCCCCTTTCTCTTCTGTGGTTTGTCTTTTTGTCAACAAATGTTAGAGGAAGGGGTTCCAACGTGGTGGGACACAGCTGTTTTAAGTGGTCTCAATAGCATTTGGGGTTCTAGCCCAGCAGCAGGTCTGGCACATAACCCATTCGAGGTACTAAGTACCATGCAGCACTATGGATAAGAGGAGTCTCTAGACCCCAGAAGGCCTTTTAAAGTCTTGCTTAAAGATCCTTCTACCTCATCCAAAAAAACCCCTTCCCATGTAATATTTTCTACAGTACAGTAGTTTCTCCAGTGACTTATGCTGAAGCAAGGGTGGGCTCTATTTCTTGACTTTCATAAAGGCAAGTTGCACTTAGTTGAATAATTTTAAGGGCAAAGATGAAAAATGGAACTTTTTAGGTGAAATGTTTTATAGGATTAAACATAACAAATTTATAATTTTGTAACATCTTTTTGTAAAGAAATGACAGAGGATTAACAAAGGCTGCTTACATTTCCATATATGTTACACACTTGAATAGGAAGGATGGACCTTTTCTGGACACAACAATGCATAGAGCATTATTATTTGTGAAAATAACGCCTATCAAGAACTCTAATGCAACACACTTCACAGAAGGGAAGTTCTTTGTCCTCTCAACCCTAATTTATCTTGGGAACTGTTTTCCACAGATTTTGTCCTCAGGGCCTTAAAATGGGTACTGATAAAGGGAAACTTCACTCTGGTGAAGGCAGAAGGATTTTCACAGGCTTCGACAGTCTACAAAGTTCATTTCAGAATACAGAGTCAGGTGCTTGCTCTTAATCACCCGCTAAAGGAACATCTTTTTCTGGCTACAGAACATCACTGGCTACAAAAATACCTTAGGAGATAAGATCTCTATGCCTCTATGTTGCCCACTACACAGTCCAGTATTAAGGGCAATTAATTGTTCCATGAATACCTGGCATTTGCATGCCAGCTACAGAACTAATACAGTCAGACTGATTTATACATATCTCAGTACAGAACATAACAAAGAAATGCTCCCTGGGGAGTGAATTAATATTTTGGCCTAAATTAACATGAGGCAGGGGAGGATCCTTTCAGGTGTGGTACCGTGGGATGGTGATGAGAGGCATGAATTCTGGGTTTTGGATTAGATTCATACTCCCTCAACACCTTTTAAAACTGGATGATGTTAATCTTTGCTAATTCCAGCCTCATTAGCCTTTATCTTCAGCCATGAAGGACATATCTCTCTAAAATGTATTGAATACCCCACTCTTGATGAGCAAGGAAATATGGAACGACTGTTAGCTGGTATCTTACTTGCAAAGGTTTGAGACTCCTGCAATGTCTGTGGGCCAGATAATGGTGTTTATATGGTTTTGTGCTGAGGAAGTCACCAGGCTAGTAGGTAAGCCAGGGAATAGCATGTGTTTCCAAATCTCTGTGCAATACTATGGCAAAATATAGCTTGCCTTCAACAAGGCATGCGAACTGCGTCAGCGTGGAAGCAATCAAGCAGTATCTCTGCCTCTTCTGTCTTCCCTTTTGGCAATGTGTACTCCAAAAATATAGGAAAGAAATGGGCATATAGAGGTGATTTCAGACATTTAGCTCATGACTCACCGTTTTATGGCATCTTTCAGGCAACATCCTAAATCTGCCTGCAAAATTTTGTTCATAAGCTGTGCAATAGAGAAGGATAGAGAGGCAGGTAGAAAATAAGTGTTTTAGATCCAGTTTTTCATTATCATATTAAAAGTAATGACATTTTCTTTAACTGAGTTAAAAATATATATATTACAACAGTGTTGGACTAGGAGACATGATCAGGAATGAGAGAACATCTAATTCCCCTGAGAAGAGGAACTGGTTTTGTGCTCTACTTAAACAAAGATTCATATTACCTCTTATGTACTTCTGCACAAGGCGCCTGGCTATGGTGGCTGCCATCAACATAAAGTAAGTGAGATCACAAGTGGGACCGAGTTGCCCGTGTACCTGGCTGATTTGGTGTTTGCTACCTCTTTACACTTCTCCAGTGTAATGCTTAAATATTTTTAGAATTTCATCTTAGATTTTTCCCTCCTTGGCATTGTCTTGTAGTCTAAAATTCTGAAAAAAATCTGACTCTCTTGGTTTTCAGAATGTGGTGCGAGGATAGGATGTTTTTTCAGCAAAATCTTTTCTTGAACAAGCCAAACTCATGAAGCCATTTTCTTTTCTTATTTTTCTCAATAGAAAGTGGCTGAGATTAGGGACTTTGCAGTGCTACCTGTTGTGTGTTGCAATGAATTAATGTTTGCTTTAGTTAGATGCAACCATGTACCATTTTAATGGCACATTAAATGAGGACATTGAATTCTATGAGACCACTCATGTGAATAATTGCTCAGAGGCTCATTGTCTGACCCTGAATTAATGAATTACAGTCATGTATTAGTAGAATCAGAGAAGTGAAAACAAGAACATTCCTCCATCCCTCATTAAAATAATTACGGCTTCTGAAGAGCAGATTGTCTGGCTTTTATTGTGTTTGGACCCAAATTCATAATTTCGTAAAACTCTCTGGGTTTGGGTGGTAACTTAAGAATTGCTCAAAGTAGGGAATTCTCTGGCTGTGTTTCTATTGCTCTTAAGAGTACCCTAATGGTAGAAACCTACTTTTTATAATCATTTTTTAGAAGTTCAGTTAAAATACAAGACTAGGTCCTCCCTATATATGCAAGAGGTCTTGATTCTTCTGAATGTATTTGTAAACCCAGTTGTATGTTTGTCCAGAAAACATAGCTGAAATCAAATCATAACTATTATTATGAACTATCTTTTGATGACAACTGTTTATTCACCATAAAGGTGGTAAGATTTAATTAAAAAAACCTTGAAGATGACACCGATTTAAAGTAATTTTCCTTTTCATAATAAATTAGTTTTATGAAACTGTTTACTAACAGACAGCAAAGTATTCATCTACATTGTAAGAAATTAATTTCTTCTCTAAGTATCATACTAGGAGCAACAGGTTTCTTCCTGACTTTATAGGAATCATTACAAAAATGAAACAAAGAATATATGAGTGAGTTTTAAAAGCAAACTAACGTTACAAATGTCAGCTATTGTGACAGACATTTGAAAAGTAAATGTTTTTCATTTTTATTAAACTTTCATTCTTATTCAAAATCCTCACAGGCTATTCAACATTCTGTAGTGAATTTGAAGTTGTTTAACTTCTAAATGCTCATAACATAGGAAATGTAGATGTGCAGGTCTGTTAATGTAAAGCATGTATGACACCATCATTAAAAGTTTAGGGCAAGTTCTAAAAAGCTGTGGTCTACGTTCCTTTTAATATCTGAAAAAAGGAAGTTTAAGAAACATGCTGTATTAAGGCAGATGTGGAGAGCGTTAGTCACAGTGAAGAGAGCCAGAAAAGAGCAGAGTTAAAAAATAGGATCTCTCTGCTTTTCAGGGTGTGATTTGACAGTGTGTGACCTAGTAAACCTCTACTTGTTACTAAATGTTGTTTTGTTTTGCTGCTATATGTATACAGCCCTAGGACTCACCAGAAAACCTAGTAATTTATCAAATACAACAGTGATCTCTATGAAAACATTTGGCATTTTACCAGTACTTTCATTCAGAAATAACTGCTGTAGCCCAAATAATCACAGTACAGCTACTGGGATAATGTCCTCTACTTGACATGCAGTCCACTAAAACTTACGTCAAGCGCATTAGGAGATTGACTGGCTTGGAATGAGAATAAAATGAGAGGGTATTAATGTTCTGCAAAGGCACAGGCTTCTCTTGCACCGTGCTGGGTGGCACCGGCCAGAAAATAATTTAATTTTGTGAACATTTCCAAGGATTCTAAGTTGTCTTTTGTTCTGGCACACAAGAAAACAAGAGCTTTCAGAATTATTCTTGAAGAAGCCTGGGGAGAGAGGCTCTGTAATGATTAGAGAGGTGGTGGTGAAAGCTAAGGAGCAGTGTAGAGTAGTGCTTGGGGCAGAGCACTACCATAAAACTGGTCTTCAAAAAATCACCAGCAGCGGCCCAGCTGGTGATATGTTGAATCAACTGGGCTGACTGTTGCTGGAGTAGTAAATATTGAACGACTAAACAAAATGGAGCAGTTCCTTCTGGATTGCTTCAGAGAAAATTGAAAACTTCTCCATGGAAAACCTTTTTATTAAATTTTTACCATGTCCAGTACTAAATAGACCCAAGAAAAAAATGTTTCTATGTTGATTTATTCATATTTAAGAAATGTTCTCTTTAATTATCCCCTTGAATGAGCTTGCCAACTGGAATGTTTCCTAAAAGCAATGTCTTCTAACCAATAGAAAGCACGGATTTTATTATTATATATGGATAAATGCACCATAAGTGTGATCTAAAGAATTATTCTCACTCAGGGAATACAATAGCCTTGGTAGCCCTAGACAAAGCTGCAGCAAATATCTGTTAAAACAAGTTATTTTTTAAAAAAAATCTCCAAAATAGTTTCCAAAATGGTTCTCTCCTTTAAAGGAAAGAAATATTTAAAGATTTGAAACAGCATTAACTCCTCCAACAGCTCCAGCTCTAACTGTGTACTGAAATCATTACGGTGTCACTGGTGCTTTGAAGTCCACGTAACCTCGGAGATTTAGAGCTGTCACAAGCAATGAATCTGTTGTTGGGAACTTTGTCTATCTGTGAAGCTAAGCAAATTTCTTCGGTCCTCCTTTGAATCTGACTTGATGTACGTGGTTTTTATATGCCGGGAAAAGAAGAATTAAATCACTAACAGAGAGGGGAAGCCAAAGCAGCTGGTTTTGCTAGCTGTTGGATGGCAGGGCTGAGCCAGGGGCCAGCCGGGGTGGGGAAGGTGACAGAGCGGGGAGCATGGTGCTGGGCAAAGGTGTTGCCTTGGAATAGGTCACCTCTTGAGGGATCCTGGGAGGCTTCGTTGCTTCCCTTGCATGACTTCATTTCATACATTCATAGCACACTGTTTCATTAAGATTGGGAGCTACGGTCTGCTTAAGGTCCACTTTGCAGTCAAGTCAGTTGGGATCGCTCCGCTTCTATTCACTCTTGCAGGAAAACAGCTTATGGAGAAAATCCTCAGTTGCCCTGTGGCTCACTTGTATTTGTTGAGCTCCTCTGGCATTTGAAAAAACCTTGTGTTGTACAGGCATGGAGTAGAGGTTAGATCAGGACAGGACAGGATAGATGCTTTCCTTCTCTAATTTTTATGATTCTGTTAACTACAGCTGGTATAAAGTTCTGATTACATCTGTTAACTCTGCATTTGATTTTATGGCGACACTATTTATTGATAAAAGCACAGTGCACTCTGTCTGTGAAATCTCACTGCTAGTACAAGGTCTTTGAGGTCACAGTTTCTCATCATGGCATTAATAATTTGTATTTGTATTAATTATTTGTCAAATACTGATGGTTACCATCTGGATGGATTACAAAAACTGCTGTCTGTCCCATTCCCAGAAATCATACAGAAAAAAGATATTCAAGTAAGTATCCTCCAAAGTCTTTTATTCAATAATTGCTGTGAGTATTCAGTCATGAAGTAAAACCAGGTTTCCATTAGAGGTGCATATAGCATTGCTGATCTAGGCAGCCCCCTGCTGCATAATCATGAGTATTTTTTATTTAGTGAATACCAATGTCATTTGGCAACCTTTATAAGTGTATAAAATCTGCTAAAGTTCAAAACTATTTTAGAGAAAGGGCCGGAGTAAACATTAACAACCTCATTTGCTTAGGTTGGGTAACTTGAAAAGGCTGCATAACATCAATGAAAATGCTTTGTCAATCACATTCTACACTAGATTAGTCTTAAAGTCCAAGGAAGAATCAAAGTTCACCTAAGTATATAAACTCCTGTATAGCACTCCCTGGTATCGTTTCCAAGTTTAACGAAAAAGAAAAATGAAGGAGAAGGAACAGTCGGTAGCTATTGAGGAAATAATAGACTCCTCAAAAATAAAACTGGTGAGCAAATATTTTCTTTGTCTTTCTTCAATAGTATAGAGGTGCTAGATAGGAAATTGTGTCTTTCAATTGCAGAGAACTAACAATGAAATGCACAAACTGAGAACTCCTCAGGCCTGTTTTCTGCAGCTGGAGGAGTGTACCACTGCCTCTGCTGTTTTGAATGCCATACAGATGCCAGATGAAGGTTTGTTTTCAGTATTTCACACAATATAGTAGTTTAAGGCTGAAATGGGCAGTGTCCAGCTCTCTTGCCTGCTGTAAGTACTCCAAATAGATTGGATAAGAGTGTTTGCAATTTACCTTGTGCCGTAGAAAAGGTGTTCAAAGCATAGAGCATACAATACTTTGGGTCAGGAGAAGAACTGTGGTCTGCTTTCACATAGCTGCAGCGCTCAAAAGCTGTGCAAAATGCCCAAATAGCTCAGCTCTGTCTCTAACAGTGTAATAGCACAATGTCTAATAACCCTTCTCTATTTTGGGGGTAGACCCCTCTGGCTGAAGGGAGCCAGAAGACTCAAGCTTCATGCAACTGGAGTAAATATTTCATAACTATGAAATGAAGGAAAAGTTCCTTTTTTCCTCTTTGGTTTTCTCTTTCAGAAAGGTAAATAGTTATAAAAGGAACTATTACTCTACTATACTCTATTACAGTATGTAAGTACCTCTTACAAACATGGTCTTCATCTCAGAGCTTAACACATGTTGAACAGAGGTAAGACTAAGGGATATGTAAAACAAGTTTCTAGTTCTCCGAATATGCACTCCTCACTAATTCTAAGCTCCGGTGCAGAAGGATCTGCAAAAAAATTCCTGCTGTTTGGGGCCACCAGGCGGACTCTGTGTTATCCCAAAGCCCTGATGCACAGCCTCTACTGCATGTCTCTTTCTGTCTGCATACAGCAATGCAAGACCTGAGGTCCTCAGTAATGGCAGATAATAGAGAAGACTACATCAGGCTCCTTGGGGTCTGTAGCATATAGGTTATGATCGCTTCTGGAGCTAAATTTTAGGAATTTCTGTCAATGGCATTTACATAGGTTGAATAAAAGACTTGTGATGTCAGAGGCAGCAACAGCGGCCACTTACTTTGCTCTCCAGGCATAGTCAATCTTCTTACTGCACGATAAAACTAACTTGTGGGGAACACAAGGATTTCCTGAAGGCTGTTTTAAGAAATAAACCCCTAAAAGATACAACTGCTTTTCTTAGCACCTCCTTCTCCATCAGCCAAGGCCCTCTATGACCTTTACCACATGTGTACAGTGGTTTATGAAGTAGTTAACTATGCATTTATATTTACAGTAGAAATAAACACTTGTGAATATATCAGAAATCAACTGCTACAGAAAGGTATTCCAACCAAAATGAAACTCTGCAAAGTACATATTAATCCATCTGCACACACTAGATCGTAGAAATCAGTAAATACCTTACTGTAATGTATTCAGATACTTAGGTGATACGTGAAATGTAAGAGGACATAATACAAAGCATATAATACATATATAAAATATATTACATAAATACTGGTAATAGACATGTTAGCACCTATATTTAAAATAAAATGCCCAATATTCTAATCCTTCAAAAAAAAAATCTGTTTTTCACTTGTCCCGCAGTCTCAATGTTTCACTTTTCTTGTGTTTTTTTGTGCTGACATTTGTTCATTGTTTTTAGAGGAAGAATTTGAATGATTTGGTATATGCATTTGCATCTGGTAGCCAGAGAAATAGAAGTTGGATGGAACCACGATTTAGTGCATTAGCTGGTGTTGCTAGTGAAATAATAGTAAAACAGCTAACGGAGCTGTCATTTAATTGTCATCTTTGGGTTTCAGACCCTGGATGTTAGTGGGGCAGTACTGCTGTGACGTTTGATTTCCAGCCGCAGGTTGGATGATGACAGTATCACAACATCACTTCACTTTTGGTCGGTGTCTGTTATGTAAGTGTTCTAACAAGAAAAGCCAAGAGCAGCTAAAAACATATAATTAAGAGATGACAATTGAAAGAACAGAACCCTCTTGCAAAAGGCTGATTCTCCAGAAAATTCCTTTGCTTGGTCATATTTGATCAGACATTTATCTAGACAATGGACTTCTATGTATACGATCAGGGCAGGAATGTACTGTAACTGGGAATATGAACAGAGTTCATTTTTCTCTGATGAATAATGAACCAGCTTGATGATCATTATTTGAAGATAAAAAATGAACCAGTTTTCATGCATAATATATAATATGTAATATAATATATCTGAACATTAAGTCCTGGTTGAGGAGTGTGTAATTATGAACCATGTTAAAGATAAATATAGAAGGAGATACAATTTGTTCAAAGGAAAACAAGTCTGAAAAGGGAAGCATTTGCTTTACTGCTGTTCTCTTTAGATAATAAAAAGAGGAGCTGGAACATTTGGGTATTAGTTATTACTAAAGACCATCTATTTTCAAGTATAAGTATTTTGTATTGCAATTACAGAAGGACCTAAAACTCTAAAACCGGTATACTACAACTTTTTTGACAGTTGACAGTGTAAGCACATCCCTACAAAGAAAAAAGATATCACAGCTTATGTTATTCAACTTTCTTCAAGCCACACAGCAGTTGCAAAAGAAAGCCAGAGGTTGAACCCCAGTCTTCTGAGTACAGAACTTGGATTGACCCACAAGATTATGCATCCTCTCTGCAATACCTTTGAATTAGGTGAAAAGGCACAATTTACTAAAACACACATTGAAGATACAAGAATTACTCCAGTTTTTCCCTTGTTAAAACCTGGAAACAGCCGGTATACTAGATATTGCTATTTAGAAAATGGATTTGCAATGACTGGGTTATTATACACTTATTGATCAACTCACTATTTGGCCAAATTCAGTGCATATTTTGAAGTTAACCTGCAAACTTCAAAGATTGAAAAAAGTTTTGTTTACCTGTCATGAATAAATAGGAAAGGAATGACAAGGAATTAAGTATGTGTTTTTTATGTTTTGTATCCCAGTAACAAAAATACTGAACAAACTTTTACCTGATGTGTAAAATGAACTGTGGACACAGTTCCAAATTTAGATTTCTACATTTGGAATGCATATATGGGATAATAGTACAAAAACTTTGTAAAATCCCTGCTTTGATTTTTTAATTAAAATGAATAAGCAAGAACCACATTGAAATGGATGGGTGCTAACATGTTTTGTGGCTAAGAAGAAGAAGTAGCCTCATTTTACAAAACTGTTCTTTGAAGTGATGCTATCAATTAGGTTCATGAGAACATGATTTAAGTAAGTGGGATATATTTAGGGGTGGGAAAGGATAAAATATTGTACTAATATTTCACATTCTAGAACACTTCATTCTAGAGGCAGTCTAAGCAAGTGCTAATTTTTACCAAGCACCAAAAGAGATTTTTTTCTTGCAGATATAGTACTCAACCTTTCAGGTTAGGCAGCTACATAGTTTCTTCTTGTGACCAGTAAAGCAGTATGTGTTTGTGGAGTCTGTAGGTGCAGTACAGGCAATCTGACCACATGCAATAGGGCCAATGATCCTCAGAACCATCTGTACTGCACGGCTGCTCTGCCATACTTCTGATACTTCAGGAAATATAGGCATGTAGACACGCTTGGTGAGCTGCATGTCTGCGGTTATTAACCCTGCAAAAGAGGGTAGCAAAGGAAGTTTCTGCTAGCAGGACTATTCCTGCAGCTTGCTTCCCACTTGCCCTCTTTTTCATGGGCTCTTCTGACCTGGGCAGAATGAAGACCTCTGGCAGAGGCAGTCCAGTCCTGACCTCTGTATTTTCTGGGGGCATCTTCACCCTTCTGATCGTACATTTGGGCTTGTGAATGTGACTGTGAGGAGCTAGACCCTGAGAGAAATGGTAGCTGGAAATAAGCCTCCACTAACAGGACAGTCCCTCCTGCTGGCTGTTCCCAGATACCTCAAGGGAAAGCAGGCTAGCTGATGGATTTTTTTGACCTGTTGGAACAGTCCGGATGCCTTTGGCGAAAAGCTTTTTCTATCCTAGGGTTTAGCAATTTTAGGCAACTAGAACATGTAAGAAGCCCGCTCTTTAAAATTGTATATACCCTCCATCACTTCCATGATTAGTGACATCCTTTTGGATGTATGGAGAGCTGTCTGCTACTGGAATTAGTTTTTCTAGCTAGTCCTGCATATCCAGGGTTTATTGATTGTAGCCTTCTTTTATGAATGCATATTAATAAAATGCAATAGAGATTATATAGAAAGCAACTGAACAGGATTTTTTTCAGGTTAAGGGGCAAGCTAAAGAGATGATAAAGATTTTGTTAAAAGAGAAGATATTAATGAAGTGCTCCAAGAATCAATCCTCAGCTTCAGTTTATTTAATATTTTCATTAGTGACCTTGGTACAAAAAATACGTTTATGCTGATGAAATTTACTGAGGTAGCAAAAGTAGAAAGTATTGCCAATACAAAGGAGGATGAGGATATCATAGAGGAAGAATTATATGACTGTGATGACAGAATAGTATAAATGGAAGGAATGTAATAGTACTGAGTGCAAGGTCATTCATTTAAATACTAATAACAGGAATGTCTGCAGTAAGCTGAGAGCTCATTAACTGGAGATGACAGAGAAAGATCTGGTTACATTAGTTGCTCAGAGGACGACTATAAGCCATCAAAATGATGGGACTGCAAAAAGGAGATAAATATGATCTTAGGATCCATCACGAGAGAGATTTCCGAGAGATTACAAGGAAATACCCACTGCAGAATTCACTGGGTACAAAACTTTTAGAATGCTGTAGACAAATAAAGGTGTCCACCCTTCAGAAAAACTAAGTCAAAGCAGGATAGGTAGAGAGAGGCCTGTTAGGACACATCATAGCATGGGAAGTCTGGCTAAAGAAGCATGGCCTGTTCAACTTAGCAAACCAAAGGCTTAAGGGAGCTATGGTCACTCACAATAATCACATGGGGATGTTAAACAATGAACTATATAAGTTAAAAGTGACACAAAACCAAACCAAATTTGTCTAGGAATGGAAATAAAAAGAAAGATTTTTAACAATGTTTTGCAATTATTCCACCTTTGGAACATACTCCAAATAAAAATAGTGGAGATGTGAAACTTAATTGATTTAATTGATTTTAGACAGAACATTATTACTTTCTGAAATGGATTACGTGATGGTATGTTAAATGAACCCAATATCCAGGAAATGCTTTCTAGTCCAGACTGGGCATTACCACATTCAGCAGTATTTTTAAATTAAGAAAAATCTAGCTGAATTCAGAAGAGGGTTGGGCTGTTGTTTTCTAGCTGTGCAACATTGCCTGTGATAAAGCCATGATCCTTACAGGCTTGAGCGTTACTGTAAGACAAACACATCATGCAAAGATTAGCCAAAACAGAAAAATACTTAAATTGTACGTGACAATGTAAGTGAACATTATCGTGACATAGAGCTGTCTAGGGACTACAGGTGACAGACAGAGACAACCTGTATTTGTATATTTTTTTTATCATATTAAGAATCCTTCTCTTTCATTCCTGGAAGATAAGGAAATGCTCTTTGGTTTAAATCTTCCTTGAAATTACATGATATTTACCAATAGCTGCCATGCTATGGGATTTGGAATACCACATGATTTCCCTTAATGAGGCAATGTTTTTCCTGGCTTGGTAATGTTCTCCTTTAAAAAACCCCATAACTTGGTATTAGAGACTGCAGATTGTGATCACAGCTGTCCATTGCCAGACATCCATGCAAGTAATGAACCCTTAATATTTGCCACACAATCCTGCCTGCATAGCAGTTCAGACCCAAGTATTGAATATAACAAGCTCCTCTGGATGAGGCCCTTACAGTACTTGTCTTGGACACTGCCAGCAAGCACAAGGTCACGGGCCCTTGCGAGGTGCTGCCGAGCTCAAGGCAGACACTACTAGCTCAGGTACTGCAGCTGAAGTTTGCATTTATAATTAGTCTAAGCTTCAAAGTTGAGCATCTTTCAGGACTGAGCCCCGTGAATGGAAATTCTCATGTTCCAGTCTTTGCACACAGGCATTGAAGATCCCATGACACTCTACACAAAAAGAAGGACGTTAACCCCAGTGTCCTTGCCAAATGCTAACTTCGTTAATTACAGTCTGCTTTCTTTAATTCTCCTTGCAGTTTTAATTAGATATAGTATTATTCTCTTCCTGTACCACATTGTCACTGGTTATTCCCACTTAACCATTTGCTGCATTAAAGGTTGTTAATCTTTTGTCCAAAGCTGGCTGTATGTTAGAAGCAGGAAAAATGGCTAATTATGTACTGCTATTTTTAATATGCGTGTGCTCACCCCTTACGAGCCACTTGCATCTAAATTCTCAGACACACGTACATAAATGTGTGCATCACGAAGGGAAAGGTTGGACGCTATGTGACTTACCAGGACTTCTCAGAACAACACAGGTGTGAAGCAATATAGCTCATGACACCTGCAGGATAAATAGATTACTTCCTGGGACTTACGAATTTTCATACACAAATGTCTGTGTTTCCACATCTCTAAACTGAAAGAAAGAACGTGCTTTTGACGCAGTGTAATCAGCTGGAGTTTTAAAGTGCTTTGGGATTCATCAGGTTTGACAGTGCTATGTAATTGTAAGATTATCATTGTACACATATCATATAATTATGCCATTGCAATGATTTCTACTTTTAGTAAGATTGCACTGGATTTTTGTAAGATTATGTCAGTGTATATATTTATCTTGTAATGTAGAACTGGAAGCTACTTGAAGCCTAAGTACTGCAAAAACTTTCCCTGCTTACATGACATTGTAAGAAACAAATTGCATTATGGTGTATGGAGTTTTAGTGCATATCCAAACAACTAGATGTATTTTGACACACAATTTCTCTAACATATTGTGCTATATATTTTAATTTTGTAATTTAAAAATCAGTTATTTCCCAGATGTCTACATTTCTAAAAGAGCTTCCTGCTTTGACAGACAAAAAAAGTATCTTTCCTCATGTTGGATCAGAATTGGCCAATTTCTATTTTAAGATTGTTCTCAGTGTTCAGTAACATTAGCAAGGAAATTCCTTGGGACTTTCCATGCTTGACATCAATGGAGGGCAAATTGAGGTAGAGAGTTTCAACAAAATACTTTGATACATTTTTTACTTTGTATTTTTAAAACTCCCTCATAATCAGAAATGTGAATATTTGTCAAGAAAGATCCAGTATGGTTTGCTTTGTTGTTCTTACGTGATTTTTAAAACAAGAGTTTGTTTGGAAATTTTCATATTAGGAGCACAGTGAGGTTTTGTGAGAAGGCACATGTGGAAAGCCTGCAACAGTCACGCCAGGCTTTCTTTAGAGTCAAGAAGAAACAGAGGTGATTCAGTTCACTCTAAGTGTCCAGGACAGATCAGATTAATCACCCCCTATTTCTTCTCCTGATCCTGAATCCTGACACTGAGAGTTATTCCTCTCACACTAATTCATAGCAGATTTTTCCATGTGTCACCATTTCTGTAGGAACGAAGCGACTGTCAAAGTTAGTCTAATTTACTGGTGCTTTATACCCACTTTGCCCTACTGTAAGCGTGAAAATGCTGTGCTGGCTAACTGAGAAAGAAGACAGTGTGTCAAAGGGAGATCACCAATGGCTCTATCCACAAAGAAGCCACTTACCCATCGTAGTGGCCATTACAATATACTTGAGATTTCTACTAAATGCACAGGAAGAAAGAGGCAGTAGATACTGTGATTGGCACAACTGCTTTTGTACTAAGCAAAATCATCCAGACAAATGCTGAAGGGAGACAGCAATCCTAAATCTGGAGGGGTTGTAGGTATGAAGAAAAGAACCTTTTTTTTGTATGTCCTTTTTATGGCCAGATGAGTAAACTGTTTATTCTGTTATCCAATCCTTCAGAGCACTGACTGAGATGATGACAGACTTAAGGAGGGTCAAACCTACCATTCTCTATTCCCCAAGAGTACCCTACCTATGGATTATTAAAAATGGTCATATTTGTCACACCTGTGAATGCTTCAATTGGAAAGACAGATTCTGCAGCTCAGAAATTAGTGCTTTCAAAATAGGTGAATGACTGAGAATTTTGTAGGCTCTCTGTGACAGTGCTGTTGAATAGGGTTATTCTCTGATGTCCAAGTTCTGGAGAAAAATTTAGGACAGTTAACATTAGATCAAAGTTTCTCTTTAATGGTGTGGCAGAAAGCGTCACATTTGCTAACTTTCAGTCAACTGGGACCTCCCCAGTTAGCCAGGACTGCTGATAAATGATTGAAAGTTGTTCAGTGAGCACTTCCACCAGCTACCTCAGCGGGTGGGATCCACCCATCCCTTGGGTGGATCCCATCCAGCCCCATAGACCTGTGTGTGTCTACATGGTGTAGCAGATCACTAACCATTTCCCCTTGGATTATGGGGGCTTCATTCTGCTCCCCATCCCTGTCTTCCAGCTCAGGGGGCTGGATACCCCAAGAACAACTGGACTTACTATTAAAGACTGAGGCAAAGAAGGCATTAAGTACCTCAGCCTTTTCCTCATCCTTTGTCACTGTGTTTCGTCCTGCATCCAATAAAGGATGGAGATTCTCCTTAGCCGTCCTTTTGATGCTAATGTATTTCTAGAAACTTTTTTTACAGTCTTTTACAGCAGTAGCCAGATTAAGTTGTGGTTGGGCTTTGGCCCTTCTAATTTTCTCCCTGCATAACTACATGACATCCTTGTAGTCCTCCTGAGTTGCCTGCCCTTTCTTCCAAAAGTCATAAAGTCTCCTTTCTTTCCTGAGTTCCAGCCAAAGTTCTCTGTTCAGCCAGGCTGGTCTTCTTCCCTGCCGGCTCATCTTTTGGCACATGGGGGTGGTCTGCTCCTGCATCTTTAAGATTTTCTTCTTGAAGAATGTCCAGCCTTCCTGAACCCCTTTGCCTTTTGGGACTGCCTCTCAACAGACTCTGTCAACCAGGCTCCTAAACAGGCCAAGTCTGTCCTCTGGGAGTCCAAGGGAGCAGTTCTGCTGACCCCCCTCCTTCTCCAAGAATCGAAAACTCTATCATCTTGTGATCACTATGCCCAAGGCAGCCTCCAACCATCACATCACCCACAAGTCCTTCTCTCTTCACAAACAACAGGTCCAGCTGGGCACCGTCCCTAGTTGGCTCCCTCACCAGCTGTGTTAGGAAGTTTTCTTCCACACACTCCAGGAACCTCCTGCACTGTTTCCTCTCCGCTGTATTGTATTTCCAGCAGACAT
Source organism: Haliaeetus albicilla (assembly GCF_947461875.1). Lineage (NCBI taxonomy): Eukaryota > Metazoa > Chordata > Aves > Accipitriformes > Accipitridae > Haliaeetus > Haliaeetus albicilla. Next base: position 28,054,496 of record NC_091496.1, read on the forward strand.
CTGCTAAGTTGAAGTCCCCATGAGAACAAGGGCTAGCGATTGTGAGACTTCTCCTAGCTGCTTATAGAATATTTCATCTGCCTCTTCATCCTGGTTGGGTGGTCTATAACAGACTCCCACCATGATATCTGCCTTGTTGGCCTACCCCCTGATTCTTACCCATAAACACTCAACTGTATTGTCACCATCATTAAGCTCTGGACAGACAACACATTCCGTAACATACAGGGCTACCCCACCACCTCTCAATCCTTGCCTATCCCTTCTGGATTAACACGTGTGAATCATTTGAGTTAGTGAGTTTATAATATTGTAGCCACCAGTAGATGAATGACTTGGGTTTGGATTTCATTTTCATCATCTCCACATGGAGTTATGACTCTGTTTTCCTAATGACTGAGAAAAATTGCCAAATGATGAGGGGAAAAATTCTGGAGACTGTCTGTGTGAAACAAAGATGATATGGATAATAGGGAAAATATTTCATGCCTTTCACTGCTCGATGGAAGCAGTAGTGCAGCCAGACATAGATCATGGACAGATACTCGCTTGCAGCCCCGGCTGTGTGGGATGACATTGCCCCAGCAGTTCTGCTGATGGAAGGAGGCGTATGAACTCTTATCACTCCAGACAATGGCAGCTGTTTTAGATAGAAGCGCTTTCATCAACTGTGTTATCAAATTCAGCTGAAATGTCTACCTGTGGTTTTAAGTTGAGTTTACTCACCCCCTTTTGAACCCTCACACAATTCTGAACTTTCAGGTGTGTTGGTATTATTTTTTCATTACCAGCTAAGTTAGCCATTCATGACCTTTTCTCTTGGGTTTGGGCCTTATCATTTGAATTCACACTTTTGTGAATAGACTATAAAAATTTAACTATATTTTGAGGATAAAGTTGAACCACTGTTTGAAAGTTAGAAGTAATCCTTGATGTATCTCATGTGTTTGTGTCAAACTGTGGTTTACAATTGTGATTTTTCCATTAATGGTATTGATAACCTTATAAATTGAAAAGATTACCACCAGTTTCATGCAAGTTATTGACGTCATGTACACAGCTATCTGAAATATATAAAATATGATAGATATGAATTTCTCATTTGTTAGATTATTTATTAGATTATATTATATTCAGTGGTTACTATTTCCTAGAATTTCACAAAAACAGTAGTCTAAACCATATAACAGCCTTATCCAAAGTCCACTGGAGTAAGTGTAGGAGTCACATTGACTCTCAATTTTTTTATATCATTCTGCTTTCATATCATTTCAATAAGCCAAATTCATTTACATGAATGTAGGAAGTAATTAAATATGTGTCTAGAGCTAATATGAGTTCACTCTTGTAATATAGTTATACTAGCCCTTGAACAAAGAAAATGCGAAGGTAAAGCTGCAGTGAATTCTGTAATACTTGTCAGTTTACCACTCTGGAATGAAACAAAGGTGCTTAACGGGCAAATGCGCTTAGCATTCAAATCCTGCATATTAAACATAGCTTGTTCTTGAGTAATACTCAGCTGAATTCCAAACATTCTTTTAAAAAGTATTTTCATTGAGAGATCAAATATGTAAGCAGATTTTCAAAACTGACTTGCTGTTGTGATTTCTAATGGTATTTAGGAATTGTCAGTTCTCCTAAGTAATAAACCTCTACTTCAAAAATGAGCGTGTTATTTATGTGCATTCAGAAAGAATCCTGATTCCTTCATTTCATCATAGGTTATACAACTGGGAGAATTTAACACAAATTAGGTTCTCAGATAATTTAGTAAAGTTATTAGTTAATTTAGTAAAATCATTATTTAAAAATAAAACATTTAAAATTTCAGATTTAATATAAATATATAGCAAGCACTGCCATGGAACAATTTCACACTGAGCATGTCACTGGAAAAGTGTCTCCATTCAAAACAGTTTGTGGTGAAGCTCACAGTCTCTACAAGAAAAGAAATGATCAGAGCCTAAAAAAAGCTAGTTCCCAGCAGATCTATGGTTGGTGTCTCAATGACCAGCCTGAAAAACTCCAGGGTGTTTCAGGATCCATGGGTGCAGGGCAGAACTGTAAAAACATGTTTTCTTCTCTATGAAAAAAAATTTTCTTAAATAATTCCTTATTTCTTTTCATGCTTTTCTGTCTCAAGTCAGTAGTTTTACCCACAATTTTCCTCACTTTTTTTCACCCACTTTTTCCTCCCCCCCTTTTTTTTTTTCCTTTCTTCTTGGCCAGGTGGACCCAAACTCAATTTCTGAGTCCTTGCGTGTTGGCGGCAAAAGAAAAAAAATGTCAGCACAAATTTTGTATGCATGATAAAATGAAAAAAAATATGCTGCTCTCACTGCCTTAGAAGGCAATAAGAATACAAATCTTTTTTTGTGAATCTGGACTTGGACTCTTTTTATACAGCTGTTTTCACATGAATGTACAGAAATGTATAAGATAATCATCAATGCTGGAAGGTTGGTTATATGGTCATAGAAACTAAGCAAAATCTGAAATGTTCTTTACTAAACTTTTACACATTTTACAGTTATTTCAGATATGTAAAATTACTTAAGTAAAAGTAATATTTGCGTAATTATCTGGAATCCATAGAAATATACTTTAGCCTTACTTCTCTTTAAGTGCATTCTATGGGTTTATTTAAATAATGTTATATTACATTTTAGAAGGTAACAAGGGTAATGGTATACATTATCGTATATGTTATACATGTTAAAACCATTAGGTTATCTGGTTTATCCCGACAACAGCAGAGTTTCTTTCCTTAAAGCATATTCTTTGATGTTCTGTCCACTCTAATTTTAACTATTGCATCTATATGGGTCACTGAATCTTTATACTGCTAAACCAGCTGCAGTATGAAGTGCCAATTCAGAATTTAGTGATGTGGTTAAAAAATCACTGGGGAGTAGGTCAAAACCAGCAAGGTTATTTTTACTTTCAACCTAATTCATGTTTGAAATGCAGTTGTGGTATTTCTGTTATTGGAAAATATGGTATAGAAGTGATCGAAAAACAGACGCTGGGAGCCATATCCTGCCATCACTCTGCATCTGAAATCCACACAAAGGGCACTTAGAAAGCTGCTTGTGGAACAGTGGCAGACTGTGATGCTTCATTTTCAATTTTACTTAATACTACATAAAGGTAAGCTTTACCTTTAGACACATATACACAACTACTTCTAAAGAACACCAGACATATTCAAAAAAGTTTGCTCTTTGTATTTATGGTTTTTTTTAATCTTTTAAATCTTTAACTTATTTTAATATTTTTTTTTCCTTATTCTTCTTTCCTCCCCCTACCCCTCAAGCTATCTAGCAGCATTTTGGATATATATAACAGTGACCAGGGAATGGCACCAGCTAATATGGGTCTCACAAATGCTTCCTGCCCAGCTAATCTACCAGTAAAAAGGGAACTCACAGGTAAAAGAATGCTGAGATTTTAGTATTCTATAACTGCAGAAGTGATGGTGTTTCTCTTAAAAGTTGAATAAATCTTACCCATGAATAGATGTCTATAATTAAATTCCTGAGCATTTTGCAGTTTGTAGTTTCATTTAAGGAAAGGAACAAAGACCAAGGAGAAATGTTTTCTTCTGTTCTCCTCTTTAACAATTCAGAAACCATATTTGCCCCCTGTTTTTTATGAACATCTTGCTTCTAATAAACCTAATTATTTTAGGAAACATAGTGGATTCTTCCACATGTTGGCTCCTGATCAACAGTATAAATAAATTATCATCCATTAAATTTGTTCCAGGGTAGAACAAATGGTTCTTTTAAAACCTTACAATAAGGCTATTCAAGGTAAATCTATATTAGTGGATTAACAACTTTAAAAGTTACATTCAATTAATCCAAAGAATGCTAACAACCATGTACAGTTTATTAGTGTCACTCAGAGGAAACAGTGAGTTTGTTCAATATCTTACAAATCTGATTAACTCTTGCATTATGGGATACACAAATCCACACACATTAGTGTATTGTAAGTTTTATCCTGATGTAAAATACAGCAAATCGGAGAAAAATACCCCTCCATGGCATTTCTATGTTCTTAAATAAAAAATGTGCAATAAAAAAATCTTAAGGAACCTGCCAGACTAGCTCAAAATTTAGTACTGGTAGAATATGGATTTGCTTATGATCTTGTTTAATAATAAAAAGAGTAATGAAGTAAAAAGACTAGAAGGCTGTTCTTTGTGACAAGAGGCCATTTTGAAAAGGTGAAAGAAGTACTGGAATTGCAACTTAAGGACTGTTTTAATAAATGTTACTTTCTGTCAGAAGCAGATACACGAGCAATGGCAAAGGAGAGACAAAAAAAGGATAACCACAATCTCAGTAAGTATATGTTCATCTTCCATCTCATTAAATGGAATGTATGGGGAATGCAAAAATAATATACATGAGCTACCACATGTCTGTTCTTCTTCTAGATTACCATCTTACCAGGGTAATCAAATTGAACTCAGTCTGCAAAATCAGCCAGCCACAGAGATTTCTTCCCTGAACTTAATGTCTTTCACTTTTGTCTTTCAAAATACTTTGCATATTGTAATGAATTTCTTTTCATACCATCTCCTGCTACTATGTTTTCATTCTACAGTTGTGCATGTATCCTGCACACTTTACTTGATGTTGTCTCTGAGAATTACAGTGTAAAACAGACAAGAAAGGAGGCAGATGATGAAAAAACTAACAGTGAAAATACGGAGTTCATACCTTACTTCCTGAAGCACCCAAGCGAGAGGCTATATCTATGGGTGATGGGAAGGAAAAAAAAATTACAGAGGGTATCAGACAACTTCTAAACACTAGTTAAGCACTTAAAGTTGTGGAAATTGTATGTCACAAAAGGAGATCAGGGCAGGACTGGGTGAGACTCACAGTGCTCTGACTCTGCGCTGATACACACCCCCCCAACCTTTGAAGGCTGGGTTACACTTCTGTCTCCTTTACGGACAGCAATGCAGCCATGTACGGATGTTAGGCATTTCAGTTCTAGAGGAACAGTCAATTTAGGCTTAGAACATAGTAAAATTCATAGTTCAGTGTCTAAATATTAAATTTATAAAAATAAACAACATTTTGGTTTATCCAGAATAGAAAGAAAAAACCAGTTTTTATTGCTGAAAGAATGCCTACAAAATTAGGCAATTTTTCCCTTTAAAGAGTAATTTGAAACAAAACCCCTAAAGGATTCTTTTTGGAAAGTGTTGAATATAGCAATTGGATTTTCCAGTTCTCCTTTCCCTTTTTCCAGCAGAAATAGTCTGGTGGCTGCACTCAGTGATCCTTATGAGTCCCTTCCAACTTGAGATATTCTATGATTCTATGAATTTAAACCCAAATTGGTAATTAGTTAAGAGCTGCTATTTATATCTTTGTTGTCTTATTTATATCTTGGTTCTCTAGCTATTCTGGTAATCTTAGAGGGATTTATGGCTTTACCTGCATGAAATTATACCTGGAAGTATACATTCACCTGCACAATGTGCTAGCAACCACCATGGACAACTTTCTACTACTTAGACTTTCCAGAAGGCATCCTTTTTTCTGTCTGTGCATTTTTGTGGATTACAGACAGACCACGTGTATTTTTAGGCCTGTTGCTAGCACATCTTCTCTGAAGTGCCAATGGAGCTGCTGCCTGTCTTGTTTGGGCAGGAATGGGGAATTTTTGCTGGACTAGGAAAGGTGGTGGGTAGGAGTTGTCTGGAACTGCAAGGGGAAAGACAGGCACACGCATACATTGGGGGTGCCAGGTCTTACCATTGCCTCCATTGGTTATTTTGGCTCTGAGTTTATCCTTCCTGAACACAGAAGACATGTCTGAGAACTGTCCCTCACCGCTGGCAACTGAGGTGAAGGCTGAATGCCAGGATGATAGCGCGCAGACACGCCACATCTCTTCTGGTTTGGCTCCAAGTGTATACTTCGGAGTCTCTCTGGCAATAGCTCTACTATCTGATGGCTCGGACATATTAATGCATTACATATAAAGGCTTTATTAGTGTGATTTACTCTTCTATGAGTACCTTTTTTTTTAGAAAGAGTCTGTAAAATCAGGTTTTGAAACTTGCGGAGAATTATACAAACATTCATGTTTCAGGTTGAATTAAGGTCCACATTTTACAGAAATGTTCTTGTACCTTCTCATACCAAGGAAGAACTAGAAAAAAGTTCTTTCTGAAAGGTTAGATCCTCAATGAAACCATGAAAAGGGATTTAGATTTAAGAAATAGAACCCCTTCTTCATGTAACAGCAAGAGTGTAAACCATTACTAAATGTATTTCATTGGGCATTTTTGGTTTTTGTTTTCCAGACAAAGAATTAAAGATGTAATACTTGTTTGTTATATGGTCATCCTGCTCACATAGTTTGAAAAATAATTTTCTGGTTTGTCTTTGGTATAATTTGATACTTGAAATATTATTGATAACTCAGGATGCCACTGGACTGTAACAGACGTAAATCAGGAAAGCTTTACTGAAACATGTTTCTGAGCTTCAAAATTTCCCCCCTAATTCATACTGGAAGCTTCTTTTCAGGAAAAACTACAAAAACAGAAAGAAAAAGAATTCTATAAGTGTCCACTTGTAAAGAAATTTTTTTCTTTGCCTTGTTTTATTGCCAAGATTTAGTTGACTACTTTTTGATGAGTATCTTGCAGAGCTTTTCCACAGTGTGAATATTAATCAAACAACAGCTATTATGCCATATGACTGTATAGTTAATGCACATTCTTTAACTCCGCTTGCCCTGCCATTATTTTGCCAACATAACTGAAATACATCTTTTAAATTGTTTGGTTGCTATGTGCTTTTGTACACTGTGTTCTCCTACGAGATCCAGCACGTTCATGCCAATGGAATGCAAGGGGTCACTTAACAGTACACTCAGGAGAATTATAACCCTGTCTCCTGAATATGTGAATCATGACTACAAAACCCGAGATGCTTTAATCTGTTGAGTCAAATTCCTGTTTCTAGAGAGAATAGACAAGTTAATGCGTCTCACGGAGGCAGAGCACTTCATCAGGGTAAATAATAACACCCAGGGAGCTCCCTGAGCTGGAATCACCTAGAGAAGAAATAACTGACGGCTGCACAATCTTAAGAGCCTCACACAGACAGGAAGAAAAAACACCTTGGTGTGTTGGAAGAAGTAAAGAACTAAAAGTGATCTATGTGGTGGGGCTGAAGTGGAAGCAATATGCTCGTATGACTGTGAGAAGGTTGAAGTCAGCTTAGGAAGACCCACCAGGCTGCCCTTGGCTTTACGTTTCTAATTTAGCTCTACTGGGCTTGTCGTACTTATATTCAAAATTAGGACATCAAACTTTTAGTGCACATCTCCATACATGGATGAGGGGAGCATGTATCCATTCTGCCCGTGTTCTAGGCTGGCCAGGTCTGTTCTGGCAGACTACAGCGGCATTAGTGTATTGAGCCCAAGGTAAGGTCTTCCAAGAAGCAAGGGATAAGAGAAACAGCAAAATGCAATCCTGGTGACAGACCAAAGCTGAATCCTGTCCATTCACTGAGGTTTGGATTGAGTTAAAGTACAACGTGGAAGGAGTGGACAAAAGTGTGAGGTCACACCAGTAGAACAACACTGCTGGTCTCACACTGACCAGTACCACAATGGGGCTATGTTCTCGCTGAATATACTTTCTATGTCACAATTATATACAAGAAGCTCCCCAAAGCAATGAGATGTCCTTTGGGCCTATCCACTAGAAAATGTGAAGTTTCCACATGTAAAAGTAGCTGGAGAAAAACTGGTGAGAAAGCAGAGGAGAATTCTCTGTAAATTAGTGAAATGGGAGGCAGAAAGATGACGGAGCCTTTTGTACAGAGAAAGATCACACACTCCGGTTTGGATAGTGGTACAATGCCAATAAAGTGGACTGAGAGCACAGAGAGGGGGAACTAATTTTAAGAGGCTTATCTTCTCCTTTTTCATTTCTAACTAAACTTTTTTAGTTTACAAGTAAACCAAGATACCATATCTATTTTTTCTTAGGAGAAGCATAAACACAGAATTTTTTTTTTATTGTTTAAATTATGCTTTTCTTCATCTCCTGTGTGTTTTAGAAGTTATTGTAAACACATCTGTGCTGTCCATCACCAAAGGAAACAGATGTGCTGGGGATGAAGTGTTTCTGGGACACAATCTTTCTCTGTTTCAGTGAGGCGATATGGTTGCCCTTATGTCCTCTCTGTGGTTTGCAATGCTGACAGCTGTAGATAAGGGATAGTGAAGCTGTTAACTATGATCTGTAGCAGGAGTTCTGCCAAAATATGAAATGTTGGATGACTTGTCTTGTGTCCCTGTTGAAGTCATCATCAAAACTCCACTAAGCTGAAAACTCTGTTGTGTGGGAGCAGGGTGGAGAAATAATATAGAAACATCAGAAAAAAAGAAGCGTTAGCTCAGTTTAGACAAAACATGACTATTTCATTCTCTAGGAGTCTAGCTGTAAATGAGGGAGGAACCTACAGGTAGGGTAAGATACAGAGATGGTACTAATCGTGGAGTTTGTCCTGAGAGTAAGTCAGAGTCAGGGAAAAGATCATGTTGGGACTTCTATTTGAGGAAGAAATGTTCTGTACATTGACTGACTCATTTTTAACTAATTAAAATGTTTTATGTTGAATTTCTTCAAGAATATTTCACCATAAAAATAGTAACTGTTTCTTTTTAACAGTTGAGAGAAGAAGAAGGTATAATATTAATTACCGAATCAAGGAGCTTGGCACACTCATCCCCAAGTCTAATGATCCGTGAGTTCAACAGTCTTTCCTATAATAATGTTTATCGTTTAAATACAGGAAAAAAAAGACAGTTGCATATACTAGCTATAGGACTGAGTAATGGGATACAAAATCTCCCATGCCGGGTCACTGGCTCAGATTAGGCTGTTAAAGTAACAAACCTTTGACAGAGCAAACCTTTTGGTGGCTGTTGGGAAAACTTACGTGAAAGGATAATAAAATGAAAGCAATTCCAGGATGTTTAAGAGAGACTGACACATCAGGGGAAAAAAACAAAAACCAAACAAAACCAAAAAAAAGATAAGGCAGACAACAGACAGTCCAGCTCTCTGTCCCTGGGAGCAATTGTGTGGTGTCTCTGGAGAAGGAGTGATGTTTTCAGCCCTTGCCATGGGCCCTCTAGTGGGATAAAACAAAATGCATGTTGTCACTGTCTGCCCTTTGCCTAAGAAAAAAAAATATCAGCTTAAGATTCTGTAGACTGAGCATTTTTTGAACGTCCTCCAGTCAGTGCAGGGAAAACAGTCCTAAAATGCAAGGCTAAAAATAATAACTGCTATAATAAATATCACTTTATACTAATACATATACTTACAGTAACAGAAATGCGTATTTCTTAAATTATACCTGCATTCCTTTAAAGCTTTTATTTGTCATCAATATGAAAAAAAGCTACCTCGGTAGGAAAGCCTATTGCAGGATTAGCAATAACAATTCAGTGTGATATTTAGTGCCGAACTTTAGCCTTAGATTTCTCATGTCACTCAGGGAAGCCTTAAGACCATGCGCTAGCATGATTGTGACTCACATAAAATTGATTATACGGATTTTCTCTTTATCATTTGCATGTCAATACAGACCTGCATGATACTTCAAATGAAAACATCTATTGATATTTCAGCCTTTTTTTTTTTTCCTTAGGACTAAGAAATTTTTGATTATATTAAGGATTTCTATAACAATGTAAAGCTGTGTGAGACTTACATAAGTACAGGGTTGGCATAACAAGCCACTTGGAGTGAAACCACCAGAGAGAAAGTTAACGTGCCACATCCATTTTAGAGGATTCACAAACTCGGCTCCTTCTACAGCATCCACCCAAGATTAAATAAATGGGCACGTTCTTGTTATTAATATAGAATTAGGTATTACAGCTGAGTTAAAATAAGAAGTGCTTTAAGTACCTAAATAAAGTTTTGGCCGCATGTGATCCGTTGCAAACACAGACTGGTAGAAGGGTTTTAATTTTGCTGGTGCATCTCTCAGTATTCAAGACCATTTGGGCAAATAATTGAAAGATTTCTCAGAAAAACAGTGGATGGCACTGTTGGTTTGCAGCTATAAAGCAATAATGGAAGCGAGTTATACTGCATTTAGAAATGGGCATGAGGTACAAATACCAGTTGTGATTTTTGATGGCCTACAGAGGTGTTTCAGTTACATGTTTTGGTCTGGAATCAGGCTTAGTTTATGAACTTACTCAAAACATTTATACCTAGAGCAAGCACTTAAGCTCTTCTTAAAATGAATGACCTGGACCTGTAATTTTGCTCCAGCAAGTGAATGATTTTACCCACAGATTTTGGTGGTGTTGCTTGATGAAAAAAATTCAGGTATAGATCCTGAAGAAAAGCCTTTTCTTGTGTTAGTCTGCAAACCCATGACTGAGTTCAACAGTGTGACAGCCCCAAAGTGGTTTATGTTTACAAAAGCACGAGGTGAACTTAAGTGTTTCAGGTTCTGAGGACTGCTGTCTTCAAAAGGCTGGTAATCAGTACTCCTTTTGAAAATAGGCCTATTTAAAAGGTTTCAAGTTGGTGTTAAGAAAAAAGAGGCATCAAAAGGTGCAGGACGCTTTTGAAAAACTAGGTTGTAACACAGCTTTGCTATAGCTTGGTGCCAGGCTAAATTAATCCAAAGTGTAAACACTTTTTTTTTTAATATATTTGTAGGTGGAAAAACATAATTTGACCATGTTGTTTTGTTGGCTGAGCAGGTCAAAATTATTATTTCTTTCTGGTATGGTCCTGTGTTGACAAATCATAACTCAGTGTCCTTACCCTCTCTTTCAGTTCTTGCTTTTTCCTTCCTAACACCTTACTGTGCCCCCAATCTGCCCCCTTCTTCTTTGAAAGAAGATGTATCATCTCTTACAATACTTTATCTGTAACATTTTATCACACATAGCATTTTCACCTCATATATTGATTTTAGAAGATTCTTCTTATAGTGGGAACTTAGCTGTAAAAGGAGAAACCTTACTGATGCTTGGACTAATGACAGTGAAGCAAATCAGCCTTTGCATTGAAGAGCAAATACTACTGTAACTAAGCCATTGTGGTTAGCATGCCTGTCCCAGATGGCTTGCTTCAAGAAGATTACATTCAGACTCGGGAACAGAAAAGGACATTTTTGATGCTATTTGGAAACCTTTTATGATTTATATTTCTTAGAAGTGGTGTGTGGGGTTTTTATTTCACTTTTGTTTTGTTAGTTATATAGTGAACTTGTTTGGCTCCTGCAGAGCTTCCACAGGGACTTTCTTTTGACTGGCTTAAACCCCTATTCTCTTCACTTCTTTTTTTTTTAATTTAATGATGAAAAGTGTGGATTACATTGCTTAAATGAATGGGTGTTTAAAGTTCACTTCATCAGCATTAGAAAATGGAGATAAGTATAAATTGCAAAGAACTTTGACTCTTTTGTTTCATTTTCAATGCTTAGATATCCAAGTGGTAGATGATTCAGAATGCAAAATAGTTATACAGAATAATTCAAAAATAGAATTTAAAAAAGGCCCCAAATACCCAGTCATATTTAGCTGAAAAACTCATAACCTGTTCCTTTAACTATACCTACCTTTCCATTCATGGTTCCTTTGTGTTCAGCCTTTCAGAATCCACCTTTTAGGTGTGGTGGAGTCTGGAAATGCCTACGCAAGAACTGTTTTATGGTAGTCAGACTAGAATTGTCAGAAATACTAAGAAGAAAAAAAAAATCTTTCCTTTAAGAATTCTAGTCATTCTACAGAACTGGGGTGTTAAGAGAACCACTGAGGATTTGGGCAGAAGCAGTGGGTTGCTCTCACTCTCTCCTCTCTGCATCTGCCTGTGCCTGACCTTCTCTCTGTTGTCTGTGGGCAGACCTGCTAGCAGCCAGCATGGCCACGTTTCTTGGAAAGGAAAAACTTGCATACACTCATGCTATTATAGAGTGGAAACTTGCTGCCTCTTTCAGGAGAACAGACTTTGTGATTGTGCAGGTCATCAAAACAAGTGCAAAGTCCTTCAAAGTATTTCTCTGAGCAAGCATAGTTCACAGCCAATTTCTCAGAAATAGGGAAAGAAATGGTCTGCAAACATAGTTTCAACATCACAAATGTATTTGTTATTAGTAACTGCTCTGTGGCTGGCAAACTCTGTGGCTATCGCCCTCTCCCAAACTCTGTTTGCGTTAATTAGTTTTAATCTTAGATGATCAGATGCTCTTATCCTTCCTAGAGGAGTTTGAATCTCGGAATTAGACCTCCAGTGAAAATTCGTTTCAACCTATGAGAAAGAATATCACTACCATATATGTAAAAATTCAAACTATCAAAGCAAAATGAACTAAAAGTAAACAATATCACAAAGGTTGTCAATTATGTGTAACATGAATGAATTTAATCACAAAAAGATTCCAAATACAGTCATGAATATATAGCTTATTCATATGTCAATCAGAAAAACTAACCAAAAATATTTTTGTCTGAATTTGGTTTTGAATTTGTAATATTTTATAACTGATATGAAATTGTTTGTGAAATCACTATGAAATATTTGCCGAATATGTGATACATGCATATTTTTCTCCTGCTGTTACATGTCTTAATTGTTTCCATTTTGCCAGCTATGGATTAATTTCTCATTTCTTAGTGCTACATTTTTATGTTCAGACCATCAGTCCAAAACTGACTTTGTTTTGTCTTGATTAGATGCTAGGAAGAGCTGACCCCCCTTGCCTAGGCAGATTGTGTTTCTCCAGAGTTTATGCTATATATATATAGCGCTTTTCAAAGTTGCCATGAAATGTCCTAAATCAGTCCTTTTCACTTGAAATTAACCAAAAACCTAGTGTAATTCTGATAGCCGTGACCTTGCCTTTCAAAAGCTATTAAATGCAAATGTTTAGCCATCTGAGATGGCAGTGGAGAGTCCCAGTCTGAAATGTTGTTGTCCTCCTAGCTTCAGCTGCTCCTATCGATTCAGGAGCGCTCTAGTGCAGCCAGACAGGCACCTCTCTGCCTTTCACACTCCACAGCAATCCAGGTGTAAATAGGGACCTCTCAGTATTTCACCAACTTTCCAAAGAGGTCTGAAGAAAACAAGATTATAATGTGGTGATGGCAGTCAAACATTTGTCCAGAAAACAAGCATTATGTGTACTAAAAACTTCCTTAACCTTTGAACATAGGTATCCCACACGTGAGGAGGAATTCCTCTGCTGGGAGGGAGTCCAGGGGATGCTGGCAGGGAAATGTTCTGTCCTCCCACCTGGGCAACAAGTACAGGGAGAGGAACGAGGAGACAGAGGGACTGCCAAGAGGTGATTCAGCTGTCATGAGGGAGACAGGTTCTGCTCTTGGCTCCCAGTCCCACCTCTGCTTTAGTTTTTTTGACCAGGGAATGCCTAAATGAGAATACATTCCCACTTCAGCAAGCAGCCTCTGATGTTTTGGCTTTGCAGACAGCAGGTCTGAGGCAACAATTATTTTCTTTCTGACATCCTCGCCTTCTAATCCCGAAAGCTGTGCATTCCTAGCTCACATCACTGAGACGAGGGGGGGTCCCAGTGTGCTGGAGTCCCATGGTTTGTGTGCTGCCCAGAGAGGACAGAGATGTGGATTCGAGCTCTCTCTGATCAAAAAGCTGGTTCTCCCAAATCTCTAGTAAATGATCTAAATTCTAGGATATGGTTAAACACTGTGATGTTTTATCACAAATAATTTTGCATATTCTTCTGAGCATCTTTAAAGCTATCAACTCCATAAGGTTTTATCCCTAGTACAGTGCATCAGGAAAGGCCAGGTGGTCTGGGTCCCTAAATCCTGTACCTGCCTGGCTTTTGCCCTATACATTCAGTAGGAAGACAACTGCCTTGGTGGAAGTATCTAAGCATGCTTAGCCTTGGGGTAAGGGTGCAAAGTTCCTTAGACACTTAGGCTGAATGTAAAGCATAGACACTTCTGCAATGAATCCACTCCAGATCACAGTTTTACTCACCACAGGTGAGCATGTGAGCGGGAGTGAGTCTCACTAACTAAAGCAACCAAGGAATAATGGAAGGTGATGATTGCCTGGAGTATAATTTATATTTCTTTTTGACTCTATAAATGCCAGTGTATAAGTATATGTATTTGGAATAGGTACTAAAAAAAAAAAAAAAAAAAAATGCACTAAAGTGGTTGCTTGTCACTCCCAACCGCAGATTCTTACCGGTTTAAATAGCTTTTTCTTTCTCAGGGTTGTTTTGTAGGACCAGAACCTCTGCCAATCTTCTGCTTGGTCTAAGCCATCTTGCATTGAAGCGGATAGTTTCGATAAACCCTTTTGTCTATATATTTAATGCAGCGGGCCCACCCTGTAACATAAACCTTATTAGAAATTAAACATTTTCAACAAATTTCATTCTTGTCCCAAGGCCTTCAAGACCTTACATAAAGGAATACATGGAAAGTTGATAAATGGGTACATGAAAGTCCTTGAACAGATGCATTTGAACAAGTCTATTGCTGTTAGTAAGACTGCTTGTAAGATGGAAGTTAAACCGTGATTTCCTGAATGATGGACAGGTTTAATCTTATTTTTTGCAAAGCTTTTATTTTGAGTTGGCGTCTGTATGTAGCTGTGGATTTTAACTTGGTTTATATTGTTTCAAGATTTTTGAACGGGATTTTTGTCATTCCATACCCATTATGGTTATGAAAGTGTGATTTGTCTGGTCTACCATCAATGAGGAGTGGCATTCAGCACAGACCATTTTTTTCTCAACAAGCATAAAAGCAACCTCATTAGTAAGTCAGGTAAAAGGAGTAGTATATTCAAAATGATCTTTAAAAATTTAGGCTTAAGTCCTCAGTAATGTATATTTCCTAGTTCATTAATGCAGAAATACTGCACATAGATTTTAATCTTAGAGTTAATAATAAAAGCAATTTTCACTAAAAATATAAAAACTGTAATGGTAGAATCATGATATTGCATTTAGCTCTCCCACAAAAAGTCACTTTATTACTTTCTTTTGACACTTATTTTCATTCTGGGATTAATTTTACTATATAAGGGCTTCTTAACTATTCTATTAAAATTTCCATTCAGAAGCAATAATATCTAAGAGTGAATAATAGTCATGTAAATCATTATTTCATATTAATGTAAAAGATTTTGTAAGTTCTTATGAATTCTGCTGACATGCACAATTGTGAAAAGGTTATCTCTACATTCTGCAGTGATATGCGCTGGAACAAAGGAACTATTTTAAAAGCATCAGTGGAGTACATCAAGTGGCTACAAAAAGAACAACAGAGAGCCAGAGAATTAGAACACAGGCAGAAGAAATTAGAGCATGCTAACAGAAGACTTCTACTCCGAATTCAGGTTTGTATAAGAGCGTCGCCATGAACTACAAAGCTTTCTCAGTACTTATCCCTCATCAAATTTTATTAATCTATATCATTTTTCCCCAAATGGCATTTATTAAAAATGAATTGACTTTCCCTATTTATCGCTGTGTATATTGGGGAGGATGTATTTTTTAGATTTCTAGGAAATTCCTTTGATAATTAGACCTTACATAAAGGAATAAATGGAAAGTTAATAAAGTATTTGTACAAATAGTTTCCTTATGTATGTATTAGAGCCAGAGAAAGACAAAAAAGGAAGCAAAAAAAGTAAATCCCTGTGTCCCGATCCAGTGTCGGGCAAGGTTTTGATATGATCCCAGGAGCGAGATTAAGACACAAACGAGGTCAAATGCCGTATACCCAAAAGAGTTTTTATTATCAAAAGTATCGAAAGTGGAAAATAATAGCAATAGGATAGAAAGGAAGAAAGGGCAGAAATCAAGCAAGCAGATGGGATAGACTTGCAAGGATAGTCACCACCGTGGATCCAGCGGTGTCCCGGTGGTCCTCAGTCTTCAATTCTTCGGTGGTGGGTGCACACCACGGGTTGTCTCCACGTTTTTTTATAGGGCATAGTTCGATGATGCGTGCACATACGTACTGTTCACGCGCTGCAGGTTTTGTCTATCACATGACCTTCGCGTGATCAACACCAGAAACCTGTATCTTATCTCAAAGACTACAGTTTCCATGAGAATGGTAGTCTCCACATCCCTGCATGCATTGTCGGCTCCAGCCCAGTTTCCTCCCCTGGATGCCTCAGTGGGCTGGTAATCGTCCTTATGGACAGAGGAGTGTCCTGCTTAGGCCATCTCAGAGACAAAGGGCTCCAGATGAGCAGTTCACAATTCAGTCTCTCACATCAAACAATCCTTGAGATGAATGGCTTGAGATGACAGTCCAGTCTCTCACACCTAACAATCTTTGAGACAAACAGCTCAAGGTAACAATTCAGTCTCTCACAGCCTGCAGCAAAAAATCAATATCGGACACCAAATTCTCTTCAGTACTCTTATTTTCCCTTTGTAACCATTTCACATGTTACACTTCCTTGGGTGTTGTGTGCCATGTTATATCTGCTTGTGACATGAAGCAGCAGAATATAGCCCTGCATGGCTTGAAATGCAAGATTGGAATGTAGACACATAAGAAGGTGAAACAGATAGATAGGCAGAGAATCAGTCATCTTATATATGGTGATTTACACATAAATCTGTATATCATAAACGTCACCAAATAAAGTGTCTTCTGTTTCTCTGGAAAGCAGTGAATTATGAACTAGAAAGTTGCAACATTTTTCTCTCACCTTTATCGGGTTCATTACACAGTGGTTTTAGAGTGGCTGTCCTACCTCTTATGTTCCCATAGGACAGTTTCTTAAAGACAGGAGGAGAAATAAAAACACTGGAGTGGCAAATTTTAATAGATAACAATCTATTTTAAAACTGGACAAAATATATTATATATATAAATGTATAATTAATTTGCATGTACAAGCCACATACTTATTGCAATCTGAAGATGCCTTTTTGTCTTTTAAAGTCATTATCTGGTTGTTTTTGTTTGAACTGTTAGGAACTAGAGATCCAAGCGCGTGCACACGGCCTTCCAGTCATGTCTTCACTCAGTGCTGTTGATTTAGCTGCACAGGTCATCAAGCAACAGTCTTATCCAGAGGAGAACTCTGTAGACTACTCTCAACAAATGCCTCTGGCACATGGACCAAACTCTGATGCTTGCGATGGATCTACAGCCTTTTCTGATCCACTTTCACACTTCACGGATTTGTCCTTCAGCGCAGCTTTAAAAGAAGAACAACGGCTAGAGGAAATTTTACTGGATGACACGGTGTCGCCGTTTGGAACAGACCCACTCTTGTCCTCCACGTCCCCAGCCGCGTCGAAAGAGAGCAGCAGGAGAAGCAGCTTTAGCACAGACGATGGAGATGATTTATAAAAGCAGAAAGGGCCTCATACTTCTCTAAACCACTTGCTAAAAGACTGAGTTGAACATAAGCATGGTGTTTGTGCTTATTTTAAACATGAACAAGGAGAGCCACTGTGAAGAGAAGTTACTACATGACAAGGGCTTAAATCAGCCCTTACTTCACAAGAAAATGAGATAGATGGACATGAACTCATACCACTTTGCCTCAGATTCACACCCTCTGTTCACAGCTGACATTTGCACAAATCTTTCTTCACTGGGAACGTTTTTACTACCATTCCATGACTTTTTACAGCACTCTGAAAATGGTTACCACAAAAGGAAAATCCATGTTACAAAAGTGTATTCAAACTCTCTCTTCAATCTGTGTTCACTTTTCTCTGCTATAAGCAGTGAGTCATTTGTTAATTTCTTTTTTTTATATATAACTAAAAATCCTACAAAACATGAAGCAACAGGGAACTATTTAAGCTGGGAACTGTAAAGATGTTACAGGTTTTAAAATCTGAAAAAACAGACAGTAATGCTTTAGCACAAGTGAAGTGAGCATGAAATTTAAACTGTGTAGGCTTCTTTTTAAAAAGAGAAAATCCATTAAGCTTTTCATGGACTTCCATTTTTTAAAAATTTCATTTGTAGAAAAAGAACAGACTTTTAATATATATTTTAATGATACAGAAGAAAAATGGAAACTAACACAATGACAGAAACTCAAACGAACTCAGACAGAAAAAGATATGACATTTCAGCAGAAAGACTGTATGGATGTACAAGACTCAACAAAGGTACTCCATGTTACAATTAGCACAATTTAAAACAAGCACTACTGGTAACAGTGCTATGTCAGCTGCTTATTCCAAGAATATTCCAACTGTGTCCTTTTTTGTGTGGAAGAGATCAGAATCTGGAGACACAACACTGCGCTTCTGGACAGTGCTTTCCTTTGGCAGCACAGTAAGGTTTTTCCAAAGGGACTCTATCCATACGCATGCCTTTGATCCATTTGGAAATGGAGGGAAATGACAAGATTCCCATTTCATACACTTGAAACAAAAAGAATTTAATTTCAAATTTGGCTTTGGATTCACTACAGAAAAGCTGAAAAGGAAAACTTTTGAAACCGAAGGGGATATTCGGAAGTGTTGATGTGATGCACTGCTTCTCATAGCTAGCTTGCTGGGAGGGGGGTGTTCAGAAAACGCGTTTTGGTGACTCAGTAAAGGCTTGGCGGTTAGAGGGCAGGTAGAAGGCATATAATTTCTATATATAGTGAAATTCTGGAGAGTGATGTATGTTCCTGGAGGACATTAAGTGCAATCATCCTAATTGTAATATTAATACCTGGGAAAATAAGCTGGCACAGGTTCTTCATAGCTCTTCCTCAACCAAAGCCAAAAGATCACATTAGGGAGTTCTGTAACAATTCAAAATATATTTCAAAAGTGTGTATTAATTTTGCTGTCACTAAGCCTGTCTCATGCCCCAGGAGTGTCACAGGACTGGAAACAGTAAGAAGAGATTAAAGTGGATTGTTGTTTGCGTGAACGTTTTCAATTTATTTAAACATATTATCCAAGAACAGAGCAATTGTTTCGCCCTATCGCCTCTTCTGTTAACGGTACCTGGGTCCTCTTCACAGTCCTTATGGGGTTTGTGTTCCTCCAGGGCCGTAGCCCATTGCTGACCAGCCCAGCTAGTGTTGCAATAGTTTCTTAATTGGAAAGTTAGAAGTGGGATAATAAATTACATCCAGATGGCTATGAAAGATGATGGAGCATCCAGTTTCACAAGAATATTTAAGTTTTTAGGAAACTCAAGGATTTCTATGAGCCTGTGCAAGCTACTTGGATGTAAGCAGAACAGAGCAGAACTGATCTTCTTGTTGCATATGTGTGGATTCCCAGGCAGCCCAGCCCTCAGAAGAGGCTATGATACACTTCCACTGCTTGGTTAAAAATAATAACAACAACAAACAGGGTTCTGGGCATTTTCCTTTTCTGGTAGCATGGAGGAAAGAAATGGAAAGATGAATGAGTATTAACCAAAGGTAATTGAACATAGGGCTGATCAGCATTTTAATTTGAGTGCTTCTATAAATTAGGCTCATTAAAAGACGAACCACTTTGTCACAGTTTTGCCAAAGACTAGCTAATATTGAGATTTGAATACAAAATACGATGAATTAAGAGTAACGTTTATGCCCACATTATGTCTCGTGTATGATGCGTATTGTCCATTTCAGCTGATGAAAGGAAGGGATACTTGGTTGATATCAAATGCCATTTGTCCTTGTACTGCAGTTTCTACTACATTAGTTTTAAATACACCAGTGTGGATTGCTCATAATGGAGAAAAAGAAATTAAATATGAATGTATTACATGATTTTCCCATTGAACTTTTACATGGGAGTTAGACCACACTTCTGAACTATATTGACTTTAAATAACATCCTGAATTTCATCACTTTTATAAGCACTGTTCTAAAAAAACATTATAGTGCATCCATTAGGTTTTTTAAAGTTGATTTTCATTCTTCTGACAATTGCTTCAGTCTGAAGCACCAGATTTTTTTTTCTCTTCCTGCATGAGAAACTTAACAGAAGATAGTGAATGCTCCTTTTGCAATATTTTTTTGCAGTATATATGCAATAACCTATCATTAAACATGCTCAAGGTGTCTTCATTCACACAGAATCCCCATCTCCCCGTGCCCAAAACACTAAATGTATCCATACCTGTAGGTGTACATGACGGCAATGTTGTTTCACTACTATTACATTTCGGCTAGTAGGAAGTCATCATAATTAGTATTTTAGCTAATAACTCTAACCTGTGTTACAGCATCACCCTTGAAAGTGAATGGTGGTACAGGGTGCAAGAAACAGTAATCTAGGACGTTCTGGGGAGGAATAGGTGGTACCGAAGGTATTTAGGAGATAGGTGTGCTGGTAAGCGTATCCCAGCCTTTCTGGAGCAAGCACTCCCTCTCCCACCCCAGGCTGCCGTGAGGCTGCTGTGAAGCTGAGAGGACTGTTAGGGGAGAGCAGAGCGTGGTCCTACGGGCTTGCACAGAGGAAAGGGATCGCCTGACTACCGGGACAAATCCTGACCTCCTTCCTCAGGCAGAATTTCTTTCTGTCCATGCGAGTTTTATTGGAGTAAAATGTCGTGCAAGCAAAATACACTTTTTAGCTATTTCCTACAGAGATCTGTTTAATGAAATCTCATGAAAGAGATGCATAATATGTCTGTGGCTCTGGGCCTCGAAAAGAATTTAAAGACTTACAGAGTTTGACCTCAAGCAGGGCAGGGGGTGAGGGGAGCTGGCTATTTTTGTCAAGATGTATTAAATGAGAAGTTCTTGCATCTTTTCAGTAGCAGCTGTTCAAAGCTAGTGGACATATTGCTACAGAATACACAAAACAGTGGACAGATAATTACACAAAAGGAAAGGGAGTTGAAATATTAACATCCTGTTTAATTCATGAAATGGATATGCATACTATACTAAGAACAGAAACCTAAATTATTTCGTTGCGCATAGAGTGAATAGTGTGAAAAGCTACAGTAAGTGCAAACAGTTTTAACAAACAGGAACACAGTTGCTTTACATAGTAAAATAACTAAATATAATTCAGTCATTTAATCTTAATAAGAACATTGTTATTATAATACCTTTTGACTTTAATAGGGCTGTATATATGAATGGAGGATGTAAAATTATTGTAATTTAAAATTATGTTAGGTCTCTTAGATAAGTAAAGGCATTTACATTACTATTATGAGACTGTAGAATATTTTTATAATAATTGCTATTTTTCATTGTTAACCATATAGTGTCTTGTTTTTTAAGTCAATGTATGCAGACAGAATGTACTTTATTGCGCACTGTACATGCAATCTTTTTAAAATTACATTTTATACATGCTGGTATTTTATGTTTATTATATGAATACAATTAAAGGGCTGAAATGAAAACATCTCTTTATATGTCCCTTGTGAAACTTCACTATCGGGTCCCTCAAAGAATGCCATCACAAGATGATATAGTAACATCCGCTAAGAACATCTGAGATACCTAACAGACAAAACACTTCACAACTGCTAAACATTGAGTCCATTATGATACATCATGATCCAGTAGCCTCCCATTAATAAAAATAATTGATACATTCTTTAATATGGTCTCCTGCCATCTGCTTATTCCTGCTGCTAAGGCTTTGATTTATGGCAAGTGTTTTCAGAATGTTGCAAAATTGCTAGCAGGCACGATGATATCAGTTAAATCACTAAGAAGCTCTACAAAAACCTTTTAATGTACTGGATGTTCCCCAGACAACCTAGGATAAACAGAATACTGTATTTTAAGATGTAAAACATTTTTTTAAAGCTGATAATTAGGTAGCATTTGCCACTAAAAGATACTCTTACTTAATGAATTAAGTACCAATTTGGATGGCATTTTGAATTCCTAATATCAAAAGTGCTGCTTTCTTTAGAAGATATTTGGTGCTTTCTGTGCATGAAATGATGCAAAAGTTCTTGAGTAGTAATATATATTTCAGCTATAGTTTTGTAATAGTTCATTTTTTTCATGTAAAGTAAGGCTCATTGTTTGTCTACATCAGATAAACATTCTGTTTGTAATAAAGATGTTCTCCAGGCTTTTTTTTCATCAAAACATTAAGACACTCCTATCAGTCATAAACCAGAATATTATTATAAATATTATTTAAAGTTCAGTGATTAGCCATGGAAGGAAGCTTTGCTTTTTTTACATGTTTATTATGTACTTAGGATTTGATCATAAAATGTACTCAGCTCCTTTGTGAGGGACTGAGAGCCCTCAGTTCACTTTGAAGAAAGGCAATACCCAGCCTGTTGCAGACTCAGACACTTAACGATTAAATAAACAGCATCAGAAAATGAAATCAAAAGTTAGTTCAGAGATTAGAAAAGCACTATATGATACACTGCTTGATTAAAAGTAGTGATATTTGCAATTGACAGACAAACAGATTTAATGTCAGCATCATTTGTACTGACAACCAACGGGAGATTAGAGGAAAATGTATGAAGTTGTGATAATAATCAGACCAAAAGTCTAATTATAAAGGAGGCTGCAGCAGTGAAGTATGCTAAGGCTTATTGGTTAAATCACTGGTACCCATCAAGTTAAATATATATCAGATTCATTAATTGGCAACCACAAGACAGGTGTTCTATATTCAGGGTGGTGATGATTTTGATATAATCCACCACATTGTGGTTAAGTATATGATTCATGTAATAAGAAAAAGGTGCCTCCAGGCTATTGTTCCTAGCATGGATTAAAATTTACATATTGCTTCTCCTTATGTCAAAACATCTGGTGCCTGCAAATGCTAACATTTCGTTAAAAAGTTTCACAAGATAGGAAAAGTGGATTGGAAACATTGCGTGTGAATCATTCAAGCATTATAATGGAATAAGAGGCTAAGTTATGAACAGGCAGATTGAACAATAGTATAGTCAAAGAGATTCATATGCTTATGAGTTTGATAGACAATAGTTTGCCTGAGAAGGGGAAATGCCCCAAATCATAAGAAATAGCCAATATTTTTTTTCAAACCTCATCGAAATATATCATCTCAGTTACATTGCAAACTGCATTTTTCCCTCAAGTCAGAACCCTGTACCTACGTATATGTACTAAAGTGCTAAAATCGTGGCTAATACATTCATTTCATTCATGCACTTTAGTATGTTGGCATCCTTACCTGCCATGTAGTTTCATCAGAAAATTTCACGACTCATATTTTTACTGTCCTATTTCACAGCAGTATATCAGGGTACATCTCAAAAGATTTGGATGGCCAGTTACTCTAATCATCTTACTTTCTTGGAAAACCTAGCAGTCCTTGCATCAGCACCTAGAGCCTAGACTTAAGACCTTTTTCTCTTTGATTTCTAGGTGGGAGTTAAGATGTTAGTTTTCACTTATTAAAAAATATTTTTTTGTTGTTGCTAGGTTATCCAGAAAGCTACATCGCAGATTGCTGCGATTAGCAGATACATTAATGTTGGAAACGTCCCTCTGTGTGAAAGGAGGCAACAAACAGTGTTTTCTGTGAAGTGCCTTGATCCAAGTGATACTATATCTATTGATTTTCTGGAATTAAAACATAAACATTCCTAGACGGGCGTTGTGTTTGCGAAAGAGGAACCATTCAAAAAGTAATGGCTCCCCCAAAGTGCTTTTGCATTTCAAAAACCGACTCCTTGGATTAGAAATTTACTTTCTCTTTAAGGCCTCTGGAGCTCAAGCATGTAAGATTTATGTGCCCTAAGTCACCCCCTGACGATACCCCAGGGATGTCCCAGGACCGCGTATCTGTGCAACGCAGGCGGCAGTGACGGCAATCACTCTTTTCTGCAACCAGTCCCACCGCCGGCAGAGTCAAACGAACAAAGCCTCGGGCGGTGAGCCCCATCCTCCCGTCTCTCCAGAGAGGAACACCTCTCCCCAGTCCCACTTTCCACCTGGATTTCTTCCTCAGAGCTGGCACAGGTCTCCTAATCGTCCTGCCTCAAATCCTGAGCGGGGTCACCTTGCAACCCTGCTAACACCTAACAAGCTCAAAATCCGTAAGTGCAAAAAGGAGGTTACACAATCTGGTTGCTCGCGATAGCGATCAAGGATTTGGCAATGTGCTTAGGCTCCTCTGCAGACCTCCCAGGCTTCCTCCCACTGAGCTTCAGGGGCTTTGAACAACAGGGTAGCCAAAGCCCAGCACAGGCCAAGAGCTCTCCCTGCCACAAACCCTGGGAGAACGTTAATTTTGTGAATGGTGGTTAACAGGAGTTTGGGGTTTTTTAAAAGCATTTTCCATAAACGCATGTTTATACATTGTATTGACTTGTAATGGACTTGCCTTCTGTTACTAAATGATTCCAAATTATTTAAGTTTAATATACAGAATTTGGAAAAAAAATCTGTTAGCTAAGTATTTTACATACTCTCCCAGGAGTAGGCTGAGTTAAAGGAAATGTGTCTTTTTAAAACCTAAGATGACAGCATTAAAAATTCTTAATAAAATGTCTCTTTATCAATTAGTTGACTGTGGTATGGGCACCTTTCTTCATTATTAGGGTGAGGAACCTCACCAAGAAAAAATCCTGCATTGCTACAGAGCCGTTTGGAAAGTAAAGTGAATACCCAAAGTCACTGCAGAAATACCATTCCATCATTTCCACTGGAAAATGGTTTCTACTGCAGGACAGCTAATATACACGGCCAGCTTGCTATAAAAACAAACCCACACAGAGCAATTTAGTCTTACTGTGAAGTACACTAGGCATGGTCAACCGTAAGCATGGACCAGAGAAACGGCTTCTGCAATAAACACTCAAGGGGCGTTGTCTCCCCTTGGGAATTTACGCTCTAAATTCCACTAAATTTGACTTGCCCTTTTGCAGTGGGTAGAGCACCCTTTGGGCAAGTGAAAGCAAAGCCTGAGACAACTGAGGTTAAGGAGCATGGGAAACAAAAGAAGGTACATTCTTGATCCCCAAATGTCACAAGTGGGATCTGGTGCACGCGAGGGAAGATCTCTGCTCCAAGGCCAAAGCCAGCCCGAAAAGCAGTGGGGGAGTGCCGGGCTGGGCTCTGGCAGAGCCTGTCCCTTCCCGCAGAAAAGAAAGGAGCTTATTTCACGGTATTTGCAGCTTCCAGTGGGGTAAAGTTACGAGTACCTCTCCTCACCCAGCTCTTTCACATCATTCTCTCCCTTTTTAAACTGTGCCAGATTCGGGAGGATAGAACGCAAATATTCTTCCCTCCCTTCCTTACTGCTCTTCCTCCTCCAGAAGCTGGTGTAAGCATGAGGAGCCTCAGCTCCTCCTGCTCGTCAGAGACCAGCTGAACTTGGCAGGTCAGTCAGTGGTTTAACAGGTCGGTAGCTGTGAAACAATGCCAATGGACTACTGGTGACAAGTAATTATGTCATTATTTAAAAAGCCAGAAATGGTTTTCTCCATATCTTGATCCTCAGTGTTACCAAGTGTGGGAATAAAATAAACTTACTTGCCCTTTAAGCCTTGCCATTTCAGAGGAATTAACTTAGTTTTGATGCCCAATGTATTGCAATCCAGTAAGAAATAGTTGTTTGGTTCCCTTCGGCCCCTGAAGTCCCAAACTGGATGGTTGTTGGCTGCAGGCACTTTCAGTGTTACCAGGAGGTGCACATGGCTTGCTCTTGACAACCTTCCTGGCCCTTTACATCAACGGCCTGTTGGCTTTACTGAGGACTTTCTTCTAAATAAGGGGGTTTATGCTTGAGCTTACAAAAGTATCTTTTTGCTAGACCAATAAAAATACGGTTATTACTGTAGCTATCAGCCTCGTGTCCTGTTTTGCCAGTGTATCAAGGCAGGGAAGTAAGTACATTTCACACGAAAATATTTGCAAAAATGTGTCTATTTGGTCTTTCCCCTTCAAAGCCCGTTTCCTGAAGCAGATGTCTGGAGTCTGAATACAGGCCATGCATTACTTTGTTTTGGGGAACTAAATTCTTAAGTGAACTGAGAGCAAGTGATTCAGGACCATTCACAGACCGTTTCTGTGAGACTATAGCTTTCTTATTATTCTTTCTGTCTTTGCTTAACCATATTGTTAAAGTGCTTGTGCTAGATTCTGGTACCTGCCAAAGAATTTAAAAGCACGGGGACGATGATCTGCTTGACAGCTATTGCCCAAATCAGATTCATGTATGTACTCTGAAACATGAACACAGATTCTGTGTACCAAAATAATTAAGATGCTCAGCGTCCTCCTCAAATTCACTCTGCTGGTATGTGGAGCTAAGATGTTACTCAGAGCGGCACAAGGAACTGATCTTGTAGAAAGCATTGCAGTGATGTCTCACTTTCCCAGGCTTAGAGACCTGGGTTTCTTTCCTCTATGAAGTAACTTCAGAAACATCACTTTTCTATTCCATTATTGGAGCATATCTGCTAGCAAGAGGCTATTCCTATTCCTAGTCCTATTGCTATTTAGCACAAGGCCTGTGGTATCTTTCTTGTCTACAAAATACAGGGCTACTTATGTCTGTATTATAAATAATAATACATGTATGTGGTGCATGATTCTAATGATGTAATTCAGTTTCAGGGTTTTACTGCCATTCATAAACTGCTTTGGCAGACTTCTTGTAATTTATGGTATCAATAGAGACCCTTAAATTACATCCTAGATTCTGCCATGTATCACCCTACGAAAGAAAATGGCTTTGTATCCAATATCACTGTAAGAGGAGTGCTAAAGGGAGAATGAACCAAAAGTCAAGTGCCCTTTATTGAGAGCGAATATTGCCTTCATGGTGTGCAATATGTGAGAACTGAACACTTGAAAACAACTACTGTAATCCTCAACTTAATTGTTTGCTTTGAAACTATGTGGAGTTTCCTAGCACTGGTTTGAAATAAGCTTGTCAGGGTCACAAGAAAGGTGAAGCCATCTTTCACTGTGCTGTAGTTTTTGGACCCACAGCTTCTAACTCTGAGACCGTCAGGGCCGAAGCAGCTGCTGCAAAATTTTGGCATTGTCTAGTCTGACTCAGGAGCTTCTTTCTCTTGCCAGGGGCTGGCTGCCATGCCCGGACCTGCTCAGGGAGAGCAGAGCTCCCTGGCTGAAAAGATTGGTCCTGAAGCCCACGTTGCCCAGGGTGGTGATGACATTTGTACAGGAGCCAAATACCCTCGGCTGTAGCGTGAATCCGCACCGGCAGTTTTGAATATTTCCAGTCTTGACCCAGGTAGAAGTTGTCTCTTCTGCCTTTGTTAGGTAAGGGGATAAATCCCAACGCACCCATTAGGAGGTGGATCACAGCATGGTAGACTATTGCCTCCACAGCTTTTTTCCCCTTTATTCACCTTCCTCCTATAAAATCCCCTCAGGAGGTCAAGAACTGCAGGTGCTGAGGGGGTGGAAAGGGGACTCTTCAAAACTAAGCAGAGAGACTGGCCAATTTAGCGCTGAGTTATTTTAATTCAGGTGCTTTCTTCCTCTGCGATGTGTAAACCTTCCTTGAGCAGAGGAGTCCTGGGGGCAGTGGCTGGAGGGGATCCATCACTGCCTTGGCTCCATCAAAGGCCTTCTGGGGACAGGGAGGTGGCGTGGAGGCACTGAACCTCGCTGGGGGACAGCTCCTGCAGCTTCCCGTCACACAAATGCTTTTATTCCTGCCTAAGGAATGACTTACTGCTGCTAAAAATCAACAGAAAATAAAGTTGTATAGAAGCTGTACTTGCAGAACCAGTCAAACTTCTTCTGGTTTCACAACAGCAAGCACATTCAATTGTTTGCTGTGTTTCAGCAACAAGAGCCATTTGTATTAGACATTAAAGCTGGATTCAGAAGAAACACTGTAACTGGTATACCAGCCAAAATACTTGAAATGTTAATAGGATTTTTAGTAGGTTGGTTTTAATACTTGTGGGTACTTCTGCTTTCTCAAAGTATTTAAATTGAGTTTGACCTTGATTGTTACCTCTGACGAAAGGTGGCTGTAGAGCTGCTCTCTTGCAGAAGATGTAAAAAACAACCTTGGTAGGTTTTATATATGTAGGGCAACTCTTGCAGTTTTCAAAGCAGTTCAGCTGATATTAGGGGAGCATAATCAGATTTATTTTGTCTAAACAATGGAGGAGACCTGAAGAAAAAACTTGTTCTGAACATCCCGCAAGTTTAAAAATACTTGGTCTTGGACTTAACTTTGAGTATTAAGTACACTGATACCTGAAGAGCAGGAAATGCAGTGGAGACAAACAAGACACAGCATGTGAAAATTTCTTAGATTTTTAGATAGTCCCCTAATCTTATTGCAGCTGTACCTAACTATTTATATAGGACAACATACCAACTCCTAGGAATGTTATCTAGACTACTTTTTATCATGTTCACTGTTTTCTTTTCTTTCTTTCTTTCTTTCTTTTTTGGTGCAATTTAATTCTAGTGGCACTGTGTCATTTCCATCAACAAAAGAAATAAAATGTATACAGTAGAAGATGGATCCTGTTTTAAAACGCTCAGACCTGTCAGGTGTCCATTAATCTATATATATTCCATGTAGGAAGTAGAAAGCAATATGAGTTTTCACATCCTTTGTATTTAATATTTACCTGTGGGCATGTATAAAAAAATTCTAATAAATCCACTGCTACTTACAATTTACAGAACAGGACTAATGCTGGTAGTTGATCCTAAACTGACACAAACCAGATATTCTCTTAATGTTACTCCAAGGAATTTTAAACTGACTCTGTTAAAGCCAAGGTTATTTGCCTTGGGGATGCCTAATGGAAGGGTTATTATAACACTGTCCACAAATAGGTGTCTTGAGAGAGCCAGGGCCATAATACTTCATTGACAGCTAATAGATTGTGCTATTGCCGTATCATAGTGATCTTTGAGGCCAAAGGTCACACCTCTTCCTTAATATTTAAATAAAGATACTTGACTAGAGCAGAAAACAGCTTATTGCCAGTGATGGCTGCTGCTCAATTTACAAGAACCTTTACAAAGTCATGCTAATTCCCGGCCTCCTTAGAATGCACGATAACCTTTCATAAATCCATCTTTTCCACATGTCCTTGGAAATGACAGTTATAAAACTACAAATGATTTGTAATGCAAAATGGGGCTGACAGACTTGGAGATTAGTTCTCAATGTACTAAAATGACTAAAGACTATAGCTAACAAAAGACTTAAAATGCATCAATAAGTATCTGCCAAAACAGTTCATGAGTATCCTAAACATGTTCAGTAATGGCTGGAAAATAAGAAATACTCACAACTGTAATATGGCAAATGGCCATTTTCCCTCTAAGGGTCTCGGAGCAGAACTTTGTTTCTGTGGGTCAATCTGGAAGGCAGGTTTTGAATTGCTCGTGCTTCGAATGCAGAGTTTTATTTGTCTGTATCATCCTCTTCATGAACGGGACTGTTTATGAACCAAACACAATTGTTTACGAGATCAAATTCTACTAAGACTTATGCTCATCACCGTTCCAATGGATTATAAAGTGTATTTAGATTTAGAAAGTGCTACAGAAAATACATATGATTAAAATAAGAAATACTCCTTCAACATTTAGGGAAAATATCCTCTTCAAGATTTTGAAAGTATATGTGATCAAGGTTTCTAAGTTTCACTGAAAGTATACACTATAATTTGTATTTATAAATAATTTTGTTTTCTGCTACTCCAGGGGATGCTTTATAATGCAGAAAAAAATATGAATTTTTAAATATACCTATATAAGCATCTATGAATTCTTCACTATTTCCAAAAGTCTATAGAAATCAAAAGAAATAACAGAAGTTGACAGGGTTGCCTAGAAATACAGTCTTCTAGCTAAGGCAAAAACTACTTTCTAACAGTGAAAAAAATATTAAGAGGAGCCCACCCCAAGGCATATCTGCACCCTCCCACCCAGAACCCCCTGCAAGGACTGCCTGGCAGGTAAAGCATTAGGGTGATGGCAACAGCTCGTAGAACCGGCGGGACCTGCTGGGGGAGAGCATCCTGCATTACGGCTTGTATTCACCACCCCTCTCTTCTTTGATTCTCTCTCCTACTTTCAATGTACCTGCTCTCACTTTTGTTCTCAGATCCTTTGTCTAAAAGACTTTAACCCTGGGAAATGTTATTTTTGGAACGTGGAAGCATTCATCGAGTTAATGAAGTATTTGATGAAATAAATAATAAATGTTATCCATCATGCTAAGGAAGTATGTTATTACGAAACGGTCATTTTGTTCATCTTTTCATACTTTTAAAGCTACCTGGGAAAATGATAATATATATTAGAACCAATCACATAGCTTAATTGGTCACAAATGTGTTCCTAGCTTTTGTTCATTTGGGAATTATTTCACAGTCCTGGTTTCTGCAGAGGTATTTGTAATTCCCAAGTTTTACATGGATTATCAAAATGTATTTCAGCCGATTGTCTGCTCATACACATTTTACCTCACCTGTACAGCATTTCTTTCACAGCAATGATTGTTTGCCAAGATATAATGACGTTGTTCCTGCTCCCAGATTGAATTAGTGAAAGTTATTAATCAGTCACTACCTAGTTTATGAACAAAAAGCTGTTCATATAGATATTAAGGAATGGCACTAATAAAGAAATCCATTTGAAAAAAATAGCCCTTCAGCCTTTGATCTAATGTTTGTGAGCCACGATCTTATTTTCCTCCTAGCTCTATTTTGTTTATTTTTGTAAAAAAGTCTGGTTTTGTACTCTGGAGCTCAGACACCAGCACTGTGGTGTCATTTGTTGTTATCAAGAAAGTAAGGGAATAAAGCCACGGTGCTCACTGCACCCCTGTGCAGTAATAAGTTTGCCACATCTTTTCTTTTTATGGGGTATGTGGACCCAAACTGGGAAGCCTTTATCAGCTGTCGCTGTTCATTCTCACTGAACGTCCTCTCTCCTCTTTCCGTGGCACCTTTCCACTTGCCTCCCCACACCATTTATTGCAACCCATAGTTAGCAACTAAAGCAAATTTCTCTCTACAACCCCAGATTCACGGCTCGCGGGGTGCTCTGCAGCTCTCGGTCTCTCCCTCCCCAGCAGCCTGGGCACCTCCACAGGGCTTGCAACAAGGTGCACAGCGCCTCTAGCTCAAACTCACCCCGACAAGACAAGGGGCAATTAAGCATCTGAGGGTAGGGAACCGGGAACCAACTGACCAACCCCAGAGGAACCCACCAGAAAAAGGGCAGAACTTTGACCTTTTTGTGTGTGCCTGAGTGATGCACTTTATTTTGTTCTTCTCGCAGCCATTAATTTTTCCTTGGCATGAGGCATTAGTGGCATTTAGATGAAAATTCAGAACGAGATTTAACCACCAAGCCTTCCTGAGCAAAACTGGCACAGGCAATCACCCAAGGGGAAGAGACCTGGCTTTGAAATACTTGTTTTGCCTTGTTTAATGTCAGGCTTAGAACTTTTTCCATCCAAGTCACTGATGAGCACTTTAAATAAGGCATTGATCTTTTCCCAATTGACTTCAGGGTTTTGAGGCGGTGTTTGGTTGGTTGGTTTTGGTTTGGTTTGTTTATTTGCTTTTGTTTCTAATAGGGCATGAAACTTTTTTAATCAGGAGATATTATTAAAAAACCTCAACACTAGACGATAGACTAGTGGTAAGAGCAGCCTAGCTTCTTTGACAACAAAAAGACCCCAGACCAGGCTCCCCTTTCAGATTAACTGCCATTAGGGTTTCAGACATCCCACAAGAATGCCCAGAGCGCTGTTCTTTGAATTACTGTGCACAGTCTTCTTGTCCTAGTGTACCTAGTGCAGCTTAGATGTGCACTAGGGAGATATGATAAAGTGGCACTGGTGGGTTAAGTGGAGGGGGCCATGGGTTTTGACAGGATCTGATGCTCCGAGTGACTGAGGACCACCGGGACTTTGGTAGTTACGTGTATGTTTGTGAAAAGGAACTGTGTGGGTATGCATAACCTCATCTGCAAAGCAGCTACAGCAATGGGAGCTGTAACCACAACTCAGTTGTTGGTTGTCACCCTTCAGGTTTCAGAGCAGGGCCCTCCGATGGGGAACTCCAGCGCAAGGAAGAACAGGTTCACTTGAGTCAAGCACCGAAGAGGCTGTAGTAAAGGTGAACACCAATAGCCTCAGAAACTGAGCAGCTACAGATATCTTGCAAGCAAATGTCTCACTACTGTGTTGCAAGCATGTGAAGCACGTACAGACGTGGGAGACAGACGAGCAGAGCTCTGTGAATGCTACAAAATGTTGCCCAGATGTTTAAAGAGAAATTCAGGTGCCTGGTAACACTAATAAAAATTCAATGATTACTGAGATATTTTTTCACATTTACACTGGGATATTTGTGTCTGGTGGTTTGTAATAGTGAAAAAAGGGATAAAAATCTTTCCTAGGTGTTTTCCCTGACAATTCAAGTAACGATGATGTACACGGTTAATCTAATCCCCAACAAAAAGTATACTCCTAAACGCATTCATCTCCTGTGAGGGATGTGGGAACAGAGTTTGTTTGCCTCTACAAACATTTAAGAAAAGGATACTCAAAAAGCAGGGAAAATAATTCTCTGACTTTTTAAGTTTACAAATCCCTGTTTATTTGTATTAACAGAAAACAAAAAAATAAAAAGTGAGAAAAAATATCACAGTGAGAGGATCACTGTTTGGGATCCCTTGACTCCAGAAAACAGTCTCTGAACTTGCCAGATATATTTGGAGATTAAAAAGAAAGGGAGTGAGTATTGGATGGCTCCATATGAAATGGTTTTACTCTGCCAACCTGTCCTAATCCAATAATTCAATTTCAATAAGAAAATTGAAACCATGTGTCTCTCTTTATAGGAATGATTGGTAAATTACATTTGGTTAACCATTTTCTCCCTACTCATTCCTAATACGGTACACTTCTTCAAATTTTTTACCTTTTTGCAGGACTAGCAATGAATCTTTTCATGTTTAAAGGATCAGCATATAATTTATGCACAAAGATTGCAGTGCCAGATACATTTCTGCAGCAGACCACCTCCAGCAATAGTCTAAATAATATTTAGAGAGGAGTCCACCTACAGGGGAAAAGTAGCCCAGACACCTATCTGATCAGAGATGATGAGGCAAAGATGATGAAGTTATTCACTAAAGTAGACCCCATAGTTCTTCTGCCATCAGCAATATATTCAAGGAACTGATTGATAAGGCTTGTTTTCATGCGATAAACCTCTGAAGGATGAGGAAGGAAAAATGAAGATGCACCACGTAAGAGTAAATGTGATGGGAGCACAAAAGCAGGTGGCTGAAAGGAGATAATACAGCATGTAAACTGTACCATTAACTTGTCTTTTGTCTTCCAAAAAGAAAAAAGAAACGAGAAGTAAAAAAAAAGTAAAAAGAAAAAAAAAAGGTGAATTCAGAAAGAAGGAATCAAGCTTTTTCTCCCATTTTTAATAATGTCATTGCTTACTTAAACTACTATGTACTTATTCCTTTCCCCAGTGATGTCCTATTGTCACCTAGAAAACAAAGCTATATGAACAATTTTTATGCTATTAGAGCCTATTGAAAAAGATAAATGCTCTCACTGCAAATTCCAAAGTGCCAGTTGTCCGATTCATGGGCTTGCTGAGATACTCACACACAAGTAACAAACAGGTTTCCGCAGCAAATTGCTAAGAACTGTTGGTAAAATTCCTGAAAGAACTGTGAATAACCTGTGTGATGAATGGGGTTGAGAAATCTCATCATCTTCATATATCTGAGGAGAGCTTAATTAATTCAAATGAAGAAATTAAAGGTGTATGAAGGGGATTAAGGCAAAAGCTGAAAATAAAAATAGATCTGCAAAATATTAGATCTCTCCTAGCCTCAAAAGAGATCAATTAAATCTTTACAAGAGAAAAGGCACTGAAAAGGTCTCCTGTGGGGCCAGCAAAAGTCTGAAGTGTAATATTTTGGAAATGCCATAATTTAAGGAGAATACAATGTGTTATTTTTATGTGCTGCAGAACCCCACAACTCCACCTCCCTCTCCTGTTAGAAATGCTACCCAACTAGCTTAATACTTGCAACTCTTTGACACAGCGTCCTGGATTTTAACACTTTCTGCCTATTTTATTTTCCATGTCTGCAGCAGTTCCAGAAGTCAGTCACCTCAGTGCTATTATTCTCTATAAATCAGAGAGGAGTGATTGATTCCTTTATGAATTATGTGTACCGCACAGGAGACTGGCTGGTAAACATTGCGATAGTAAACAGGCCTTCTCTTTATACATATATTTTTGAGAACCCTGCACAAAGAGTTTAAATTTCTGACAAAATGCTTCCTCCATCTCTAATTAGCATTAACACTAAAAACACTATTCACTATTCATATTTGCTCATCTCCTTATCTTAGATTAACCACTGTTTAATGTGTGGTTAAAATTATTCTGCACATCATCAACTGATCTATGTGAAACAGCACAGAGAACAAAAGAAGCTTAATCTTCCATGAAGCTTCAGTCAAGTGAAACTGTACATAATCCAGAGACAGTTTCTTTTTGATAACCTGCACTTAATACACACTGCATGTCTCCCCTCTCTCTGCCCCTGCATATTTTGAATCTGCTTATTAAAATAAAAAATAGCCCTGATTTTTTTTTTTTTTTTTTGCTAGTTTTCACACACTTTGGGCCTAATTGTGCAAACTCTTTGCATTGGGCATGATGGTTGAGCTGTCCCAGGGACACGACTCTGTGCTAACAGCCGTGATACCAATGGGACCACTTGCAGTAACATTCCATCCAGGAAGAAAGAGGAATTTGTGAGATCAGGCTTCGAATAGTGATTGTAGCTGCAAACGACTTGAGACAAATAGTTGCCGTTTGAGCTGCTATGATGAAATAGAAAAATAAAATAAGCAAGATCCTTCCCGTAAACAAGTAAGAGGACGTTACTGTATGGAATTATTAAGGTGTGACAGCAGACGGTAGGCTCGTTAGTAAGAACATACGTTGCATCACCGAACCCCTGTGCTTTTCCAAACGAGTCACCCAAGTAAGTCTAAGAGGGCTCAACAAACAGGCGCTGTAAACCAAACCCAATTTTCTGTACCTTGAAATATTTTGTATTTAAGGACAAAAAAAAAGTCACCTGGGTTTTATAGCAACATTTTAATTTTTAATAGCGCGTCCCCCCGCGCACTGCTGCCTAACACGCTAAATTAACGCCCGAAGCGGAGCGAGAGGCGGTTTTTGCCCGTTTAGCCGGCCGGTCCCCTGGCAGGAGGAAGGCGCCGGCGGGCAGCCCCTGCGAGAAGCGCAGCCCGCCCTCCGCCCGGGGCCGAGCGCAGGGCGCGGCGGGGCGCGGCGGGGCGCGGGGCGGGGCGGGGCGCGTGGCGCGGGGCGATGCGCGGAGCGGGGCGCGGAGCGGGGCGGGGGGGGGGGGCAAAGGACAAGGCGGCCCCGCGGGGCCCCCGGGCTGGTGCTGCCGCCGCTAGAGGTCTCTCTGGTTACAGCTTTCCCGCTCCTGCGCTCGTTAATTATTTTACTCAAAGGAACAATTCTGCCTTTTAGATTGGAATGCCTGGCTTTAAGTGGTGTGCTAGAGAAAGATATAATGCCTCCTCAGCTTGTTCTCCTGCTGATGAGTAGATGTTGGCTTGACTGAATGAATCATCCTGGATATTTTAATACACAATGGATATACTTTAGCAAAGAAGTTTGAGCTTTCACCTTGGCTTCCAAAAGGTTGAAAATTTGACCAGATAAAACAATATGCTACAATAAAAAGGGCCTTACTACTGAGAGACAGACAGCGTGATGCTTCAAACTCTCCTGAGGACACCTAGGATACGGTATAAACTTAGATCCCATAATTGCAAACGTGAACCCTTCTACATTCATTTCTGCCTTTTTGGGGAAAGGGGAAAAAAGGTGTATTTTCCCATATGACTTGACAGTAAAGTTCTAGTGTGTAACTACTTCCACTCTGCCATGCATTTTTCTTTTAATAAAAAATGGGTTATTAACAGTGGTACTAATCTTTTTTATCGTAACCTTATTATCAAAAAAACCCAAAACCAAACCACATCAAACTTCTTTGTTTACTATGTTCTTATTGTTTTAAATTCTTACAGGATGTTGCTTCCCTTATACTTGCTACACAGATGAAACACAATGTCATCCAACTTATGTAAAGTTACGTCCTTCTGATAAATAAAAGCAAAGGACATGAAGAAAATGGAACGAAACGCAAAGAGAATCCCAGCCCCATAAACAAGGCAAACCATTTTTGAAGAAAGTACAGCAAAGTACATTGATACCGGCTAGAAGGCAATATCAATATGCATGGGATAGGAAGAATTTTCCAATTTCCCAGGACGGTGGAAGAAGACAGGTGGAGAGCATCTTCTTAGCACAGGGAGATAGTTGCATGCAGGAGGTGAAGAAGAACATACTGCAGTAGATCAATGCCGGTATCATGCTGAAGAAAGTCAGAATAAGGGAGGAGATTCCCCTGTTAAACAGGGAGGTAGGCACTGTGCAACAGTGGGGGGAAACAAAGGGGCTTGGATTAGTAGCAGTAGGGTGTTACAACCTGGCCAAAATTACAAGATGAAAAAAAGCCAGAAAGTTATGGAAAAGGATACTGTAGCAAAAATTACTGTGAATTGAGCAAGAAAGCACTGTAAAGAAATATTATGGGGCCATAATCGCACCATTCAGGCTGTGCTGAAAGAATTCAAGCTGAAGCCTATTTCCTACTAACAAATTGTGGAGTTACAGCATGAATACATACTCCCCACAATCTCTTACTGGCATTGTTAAAATGATAGTGTACATCCGGATTCTGATGGCACTTACACTACTTTCACTGTAGTGCAGCTGGAAACTTCAGTGGAGTTACTGCTTATTTACAGTTCTGTGAGATCACACTCAGTATTTTAAAACCAAAGACATTCTCGGTATTCCTTTTATGGTTCCAAATTACTTGTTCAGTAACAAAAAATCTTTCCCCTAAAAGTTTTAACAGGCCTGATTTTCCATTTCCATCTCCCTCACTGTTCCCACCTTTCCAGAGTGGGTGTAGAAAGCTGCCTTCCCAATTTTGCCTCTTGGCACTCAGTTTGCCTAAGCACATAAAGCTATGCAGGGGCTAGGTAGTAGAAAATCATGCGGTCATAATTCTTAGTATAATTATGTTGTTTAAATGTTTAATAGACCAAACTTTGGACCATGATACTCCTACTACAAGGCTTACGCAGAGCCAGACACCCTGACCACGCTAAGGTAGGCTGATACATATTGTGACTATTGGCCGTCTTTAATGAAGCTGCTGGCACCTGATGAGACACCGTTGTTTTCCCTCTGCAGAGGGGAATGGCAATTGTGCAGCCACCCACTTGTGTGTTTAAATTCTATTGTTCAAGTGAAGAAAGAAGTAGGGGTTTGCAGTCAGAGAGGACAATGCTGAGGGTAAAACCAGTAGGCTGTAGGAGAGCGAGATCACTGATCTCAGAGCTTCCCTGCAAGCAGTGAGCACCTTCTTGACTCAGCGTGGAGAGGGAAGTCCCTCCTTCCCTACCAGTGTAAATCCTGGGAGGCTGAGAAGGCTGCACAGTCCTCTGAGCCCAGTGGCTGCAGATGTCTTTCCATTATGGAGGAGGAAGGTGGGGGTAAGAAACCTTCTTCATCCTCTCCTTCTGCATGAGGAGGCCATTTTTGCTTCGAAATCCTGGTAGACGTTCAATGCAGTTAATTTCTCCATCCTTTACAGTAGTTCCACATGGTTCGTTGTAGCCTGAGGGCTGTCATTACTGCTAGGGCTTACAGAAGGGGAAAGAAAGACCAGATTCATTATTCATTTGTACTGAAGGGAGAGAGAGTGAATCCAGAGAGACAGAGTGGTCATACGCAGAACCCAGTTTTCCCGATTCGCAGTGTATCCTCTGGGCTATGCTGCCTTTGGCATGCGCCAGGGGTAGGAAATGCATTAAGTACCAGTGTCTGCCCAATAAGCTGTGTAGCTCCTACCCATCTCCTGGGGCAGAGCAGCCCCAGTACTGCTTTGGACTGCAAAGTGACAGCTAAGGATGAGAGCCCTTGCCTCGCCTGTTTGGGGAAACGTCCCAGCCTAGTAAGTGATGGGGAAGGGCTGCCACATTCTTAGCCAGAGCTGGATACAGCTGCAATGGTGATACAGAGAAAGCAGCACTTTCTTCAGCTCATGACCCAGAGTATGTGCCCCTTAGTTTCTCCCATAAATCCACTGCTGCTAACTGCTGCATTAAATAGACCCATGACCCCAATATTTTTAGTTCATCTTTTCCTGGACTCTGGCTTAGCTATTACTATAAATTAGGAAAATGAGAAAGGATTGTATTATCTCTGGAAGTGTCCTTGTTCTGCAGACCCCTCACCTGCTGTCAGTAGTAGCTACAGCTTTCAATTAGCCTACTCTTGTGATTTGCAGGGGCTTTTTTTTGGTTGTGGTTTTTTTTTTTTACATTCACGTAGGACGAAAAATACATGGTCAGTGTGGGAGGTTTATAGGTGACGTTCTTTAGCAGCAGTGCTAACCAAATTGTTATCCTATGTTACTTCTTTGGGAAGATGTTTCTCTGCATGTTAGAGCTCACAGTGGCTTTGGTGGAGATTTCTGGGGAAGGTCGCAATTGTGAGAACATCTAGTGGCCAAGGATGGCTTCTGAGGAGAAGGCCACCATGCACCACAAGAAGGTAAAAAACCTGTTACCATTTTACCAGAGGAAGAACCCCCTCCCAAGATGCTGTGGAGAATGTGTGCTCTGGAGACAGGTTTTCATCTTGTAGAATAAAAGAGGAGACAGAAGTTTGCAAATTAAAAATCTCAGAAGAGAACAATATTGGGCAGGGAGAAACATCCTTATATTTGGATGAAGAGAAATTAATTCCAGAGGCTTCAGTTTGTTCTTGCTGCACTTTGGTAGAGCGTGGTGCTTTCTGATCCAAGCTGGTAGCCTACTCACTGCTGTATGGACTGGTAGAGTTGCTGATCTTGCCACTGGTTTGGCAGGATGAGGTCAGGTATCCATCAGTGACTTTCTTTTTGAAATACGGGTTAAACTTTACAATTGCTAGCCTAGAAAAGGGAAAAGCCTATCTGTATAGTAACTCTTTTGCCTGGGAAACACTAGGTGTAATAGTTCATGTGTAACCACTAAAGGTCCAGGATCCAATACCCATGGAGAGCTTCAGAGAGAGAGAGAGAAGGAGTCTATTTTCATCCCATTTGCTGAAAGTATCACAAATTTTCTCCCTAAGGTAGATTTTTTCATTGCCATTCGTTGTTAATGGAAGCTACCCATTCTGCCTATGCAAACCAGAATATTGCCTTCTGGTCACATAGTTACAAGGTTTGCAGCAGATTATAAGGCTTTTGAGCTTTGTCTGTAACCTTACTTCACCGGGACATACCAACTATCAGTCAGTTTATGTATAGGTCTGCATAGGTAGTGAGAGAATAATAGTATAGCTGAGATCCACTGTGAGTCTAAGGAAACAAAATTCTAATGAAATTATTAATTCTGACTTAAAGGAAATATTTGAGATGGCTTCTTTCCCTGTATGAATTGTACTACAGAGACTCCGGACCCATCACATTTGCATTGTTTTCATGTTTGGGATATTACCAGTCTGTTGGGTTGGCATTACATTTCTGTTTATGAGGAAACAGAATCAGACAAAAACAACCTCTGAATTGCCATAGAAACATCTCTCTTCAGTTTGATTTCAACCCCAAAAAGTATAAAGAATACCAGCATACTTATTTAAAGTGTGGATACACGTCTGCACATTTGTTGGGACTGAGCTTTCAAAAAACTCTTTGTCAGTAGCCATCTGATACATAAATGGCTTTGTTTACAGCAAAATGCTGGCATAAATAAATAGGAATATTGAACCAGAACAATTGCCTTTAGCAGCCGGTGCTGTAAATCATACACAAGCTGTCATCATGAGTTGAAACACGTCTGCATATTTAGTACCATGTTTAGCTTGCCTAATCAGAACAATATGTAAACCGTTAGTGCACATGAGAGCTTGCCAAGCCAAAAATTATTTACAAGTTGCATTTTGTGTTTCTGGAAATTTTCAACAAAGAGGAGAGGAGAGGAAAGGAGAGGAGAGGAGAGGAGAGGAGAGGAGGGGAGAGGAGAGGAAAGGAAAGGAAAGGAAAGGAAAGGAAAGGAAAAGAAAGGAAAGGAAAGGAAAGGAAAGGAAAGGAAAGGAAAGGAAAGGAAAGGAAAGGAAAGGAAAGAAAAGGAAAGGAAAGGAAAGGAAAGGAAAGGAAAGGAAAGGAAAGGAAAGGAAAGGAAAGGAAAGGAAAGGAAAGGAAAGAAATTGGTTTTAAATAATAAAAAATAGTTTGGGTATAGTACTCAAGCAAACACAGAATGTTTTCCTTGATGGTGCAATAGTGTGGGCCAGATCTCCAGTTGATATAAATCAGAACAGTCAGTGAAGCTGTACAGATTTATACCAGCTATAATTCTGCCTGTTAAATTTTTATTTTCTGTTAAATTCAGAGGAATATAAACAAATAATTTAAAGCCACATGTATTTTTCAGGTTGATACCACACATCAGAATATGGTACCTTAATAATATGCATTCAGACCCTAACAGTCCTTTCAGCATGTAGGTAGGTATAGCCTTTAAAAAATATGTATGCTGGAGCAGATTCTCAACTGGGTAGACTGGACATTTGATTTGAATTGCTGCTACTTTGGTTTGTATTTCCTTGCCTCTGTTTACAAGAAACAGTAAAGTTCCTTTATTTATCTGACAGTAATAGGAAGCACAGGCTGCCCAAGTTCTCGTGAAGGTTTGCTCCTCTCTGTACAGCCCTCAGATGTCACCTTAAACACTGTCCCTGACAAGGTGTCAGGAGTACATGGATCCATCTGGATGCCCCTTGCATTGTTGTTGATGAGAACACCTTATAGGGAAATTCCTCCTGAGACAAAATTGTGACTTTAGCACTGCTGGGGGACAGTGATGAGGAATAAGGGTGCTACTACCAGCAATGACTGAGGCAACGTGTATCTACAGTAGTTTTTGATGGCCCTTCAGGGTCTATGTTAAAGGCCTTATTTGCTGCCTGTACCACCAGAAGAATATGGCCCTTGGCTGAGGCAGGGGCTGTGCTCTGGAGATGCTCAGCGAGGCTGCAGCCAGGCTGCAGAGCAGCCCTGCCACTGGTAAAACCATGCGGAAAAATGGACAAGAGACAACCACAGTGCCTGCGCTGGCTGTGCATCAACCCCTGAACAGGGAGAGCCAAGACCACCAAATCCAGGAGTGCCAGGGTGAATGACACGCACTAGTTCAGCCTTTGGAGGAGTAGCATGTATTCCTCTGTACAGCCATGCAGGTCAACTGGAGGAAAGCGGCATTTGGGCCTCAGATTGGTTTGCCTGGTGCTAGAGCATGGAGAGCATGGAGAGAAGCTAGAGCGAGGAAGGGAGATGAAACTTTCCCACTGTCGTCAGCTGGCACCAGGACCTAGCATTCATCACTATGCAAAGTAATATGATCAAGTAGACAATTTCCACTGTTATGTGACCTGAAGAAAATTTCAATAATGACTCTGTTTTTAATATGATAAATCTTCATCTATTTTTACGGACTATAAAGAGCACAGAATTGTAGCACAGATTCCTACCTTGAGTATTTGCTGTTTACAAATCTGATTTCCTTTTGTTTCTGGGCATGGTATTCCAGCAGAGAATCCTTTGTAAATGCCTAATTGCT
The DNA here is from genome assembly GCF_947461875.1 of Haliaeetus albicilla. NCBI lineage: Eukaryota > Metazoa > Chordata > Aves > Accipitriformes > Accipitridae > Haliaeetus > Haliaeetus albicilla. The sequence goes on from NC_091496.1 coordinate 28,096,229, forward strand.
TTGTAGGCCACACACTATTTGATCCTGGTGGTCTATGAAGAACAATAAAAGTAGACTTACAATAGCCTTCTTTAAATCATGCTTGGCACTTGACCATGAACATGCATGTATTCTGAGGTTTCCATTTATTAAAAATCCAGCACTTTTTATTGAGCAAATTAATGGTTCAAAATCACAATGAAATACCACTATTACAGCTGATCTTACCTAGAAAAATATGGCACTAAACCTAACGAGAATGAACTGTTCTCTCTCCATTTTACATACACTGCCGACATCCATATGTGGCGTTACAAAAACTGTCTTTGGCCTTTTTAGAAAAATCTTAATGTGTATTTAAATGAAAACATAAGTGGGCTACAATCCTCTGAAGTACTTTATTCAATTAACTCTTTTTTTTCTTTCCTCAGTAGAAAGATTTGAATTATTTTATATTGTTTTGCTCCCTGAAAGTCTCTAGTGTGATTACTATGATGATGCCATTTGTGCCACTCCGGGTACATTTATGTCGTATTTTTCATTTATAACTCCTTGATTCAGATTTTTATGATGAAACCATTAGGAGTCCAGTCCTGTAAAAAAGACTTAGACCCAGGTCCTGGAAAAAAACATGTACATATGCTTAACTTGACTGCTGAGAGTAGTCCTGGTAGCGAAGTTAAGTGTGGCTGTAAATGCAGTACTGTGGCTTTCTCTGTTTCAGTAGCCCTGCTAGCTGCAACGAGACAACACAGCGCATAGAATTAAGGTTGGGCATATTGTGTAGGTCCAAGGCTGAAGTCTTCTCTGGGATGAAACTATAGAATCTTAGTTCAAATGCAGCTGATCTTAAGAAAAAAATGGAAGCAAATTGTTTCAGCTGTTATTATGTCACATAAATGAAAAGTATAGGAATGGCGTGATATTAGATGCCTTTTTTAGCTTATGAAACTAAAAAAAATATTTTTAAATTAAATTTTGCAGTTCATTAGTCTTTAAAAGACAGAGAAGTGTTGAGGGCTATTTTGAAAATGCCAGATAACTAATATTTTTTCTAACTGGTCATTCATACACACATACACCCACAACCTAATTTTAAAAATAATAAATTTCATAACTGCTTACAGATTGTTCTGTATGTGCAGCAGCCAAATAGACATGAAATGCTGAAACAGATTTAATGGAGCAGTTGTAGTCTATTGGGGTTAAAAATCTCCTGTCTACAGGAATTTAAATATGCATTTAAATAATAGCCCATAATAACTCAAAGAACTCCTGTGCTGTATAGAAGAAATAGAAGAGTTGATAATAGGAAGTCAGCCAAGTTATCATGAAGATATTCGGGGAGCCCCGTAGCATGCGGGTTCGTAGGGTAGGAATGATGCCATGGCCAGCAGTGGCCCTTACTTACCCCGGCTGTCCACTTGGCTTACAGAGAGGTGATTCAGCGGCCAGATTTTGAGCCTCTCATTCACATTCCTTGGTGGTTATTCATTCACACAATGAGACCTATTAAAACCAAAGGGAGTCCTTGGGAGAATAGCCTTTCTTGCCTGTGGGCAATGGGTTCTTGATTTGACTCCAAGAAAGTAAGATGTAGCAACATTGCGCTGCCCAGCTGTGGTAAAGTGTTTTGGCAAATTGGCATAGAGTCTTGGCAAATGAGACATGCTGAAAGGCATCTGCTCCAGTACACAGCTTCCAAATTAGCACATGCTTTATCATCTCTGTTTACTGAACAAATGTAGCCAACAGGGGGTCATAATCCTTGCCAGCATTTTGGGATGCGGGTTTTGTGTGTTAACAATCCCATTTGCTCGTGTTTTCTCCTTCTTAGTATACTATGTTATTTAATGACATCTGTGAGCTTCTATGTATTTTCTATACTCATACATTCAAGTCCTGAGCTTGCTAATGAACGCTCACATAAACATCTCCTTGATTACAAAGGCAGTAGTCACAACAGTAAAGGTACTCAGGAGTTTAAACTCATGAAGAACTGTGCCTGTAGGATTAGTGCCTTAATTTCATTTCCTTTTTTTGTTGTTTGTTTAATATTTCAAATTGATTTAAGTAGTTTTTGTCATTATGATTAAATACAGGTGAAGAGAAGCATTTTTGGATACTTATCTTCCTTTCATCTTTATTAAAGTTTTTCTTTTATTGAACTGGAAAAATATTAAACTTTTCACCTTAGACAGCAGGTTGAAGTATGACAGTGTAATCCAGATGGGAAACACAGGAAGACTTGGATAAAAGAAAATGAACTGCAAAGGGGCTTATGCTGACGAAGTTGACAATGCTGTAATACTACCTTCGCCTCAGTCTCGAGCTGTTTGTTTTTGCAATGAACACAAGTTTCCATTATAACATTTGCCTGTATGAAAAACTATGGCAAGACTTTGGTTTCCATGGTGACACTTCTCTTTTTCATACATATTTATCATTAAAAAGCGGAAAGCCCACCCTTTTCTATCGGAGAATGTTACTTTTAGCACTTAATAATTGAAGCCAAAGCTGATTTATTTTTTATGTCAGGGTGTCTTACACACATTCCTCTATCAGTGAAAACTCCCGCAGTATTACACTCATTTATTATAAGTAGTTTATTCCATACATTACTTGAGGAAAACATTTCCAGGTTTTAAAACTGGAGAGTGGCCTGCTTTTCCTCCCACAGTTTCAATTGGCACCACAGGGTATCAGGGCTAAGCTTTCAAACTATTTCAGAGCACACACCGGTCTACACACAAAGCTTTTGGCTTCATTAATATGACATGCAAGAGACGCAACATTTCTGGTTCTTGCCAGTGACCAGAGAATACTTGGAAGAGTAAAATATTTTATGAAATTAACCTTTTTGGAAACAGAAATGCTCTGTCTTTACCTGGCTGGCAATCTTTTGCATTTACACAGCAGCATTGCTACTTTTTCCTCCTCCAGGACAGAGGAGGAAGCTAATAAATAAGCTAGGATGGCCACTGTGTCAGTTTTCCTGTTCTTCAGATCCATACTTCAGCTGGCAATTTGCTAACATTTCTCAAGTGAAAAAAGTTAGAAACTCAATCCAAAACAAGTTTTCCATTCTCAGGTTCCCAAGCTGATGCCTTTTATTAGCAGAGCTTTGTATGGTGGAAGAAAGATACCCTGGTGAAATATGTTGTCTAATTAGTTTTGAATCTAAAAGCACCAAGGATATGTGACATAATTAAATATACAAATGCTACTTGAACCTAAACAATTCTTACAAAAATTGAGGCAACATCAGAATGATACATTCAGAAATGTATTAAGCGGCACTGAGCAAGGTCTGTACACTATATACACTATCTGGAGTGGGTCAGTCACCTGAGGTGCTTTAGTGTGTCCTCAGTATTTACAGTATTCTGGGTGTTTCCCAGCATAACTGGAAAAAGGATCCTGTAAATCCATTGCAAGCTGGTGCCGTAAAGCCAAGCTGAGATGTTTGGCCAAACTAGTGGAATAGACTGTGATTTGGGATACTGTCACCATGCAGTTATGGTGATGAGTATGGTATAAAAATGCAGGTACTTTTTAACTTAATGGCTAGGAGTGATTACAGCATTGCTCAAAAATCAATGAGCACTGTAAGTGCAATGCAACTGGGGATGAGTATCAGAAAAATGAGGATTAAGAGGTCCTTAGGAAGAGTTGTTACATGTGAAAAATCACGGATACTTCCATCACCGATGTCTTTCTGGCTTAAATCTAGAGTACCCGGTGTGGCTGGCAGAGCCGAGCTGAGCGATGACCTGGCCACCGCCAGCGTGAGAGCTGCAGTGCTGTGCACGGTGAGGGCTCCTCACCCTGACGGGAAGGGGCACGGCCAGCAGAGCAGGTTCTCCGGCCAACGGCCTGTTTCACCACCTCACATCAACTCCTTCAGACCTCTGGGGATGGCAGTCGCATCTGGATAAGAAGAAAGCAGCAATGCAATGCTGACACGTCTGCACTGCGCTGATGGAACTGTGCTGCCTGCGTGGAAGTGAAGGGAGATGAGACACCTTTGTTTTTTCTCCTCAAACATCTCCTTCCAGGTGTAGGATGCTGGGGGAGACCTGCTCTCTGTGAGTGGCCTCTGTAAGGACCCTGTCCCCTGATGGTGCAGCTCCTCTGAGAGACTGTGGTTTCCCCTTGTTTGGGGGATGAGATATTCTCATTTAAGAAATTTTTTTGTTTGTGATTTTTTAATTATTTGGGGGGGGGCGGTGGGGGAGCAGCTGAGCAGAATTTGTATACTGTTATGCATTTAAGAGTAAAGAAATAAAAGTTATTAGAAAAATAGGTCAGTCATTAGATTTACGTTACAGTAAATGGACAGGTAGATAGCTAAATAGATGTACATATACATATATGTACTTCTCACCTACATTAGTGGCAATGTATTGGTGGGCAATGAAGCAGTAAGAAATATCAATAAACTTCTTGATATAGGACAGGCCAAACACAGGATTTTATATAGACAGATACATATGTATAAAAACTGTAGAATTTGCACATATATTTACGTGTGAAGTCGGCAGCTGAGGTTTTTGAAAGCAGTAGCTAAGTTAAATTTGATAAAACATTTTTGAACTATTCAATGTTCTTAGTTTAACTCTCTCCATCCTTTGTTTTCGTATAATGCAATAAAGACAATTTTTTTCTTTCTGGTAACTTGGTTGCTCACACCACATGCAGCTGGTTCAGCCTAGGCCTTGGTCTTTTCTTCTGGATTTATTTATCTTCCATTGTAGAGCAGAGGTGGTCTTTCATATATGCACTAATAATGTTTACATTTCTAAAATGGAACACAGACTTTCACTTGAGGTAAAAGATCACAAGGTCAGGGAAACTCAGAGATTAGATCTTCTGCCTAAGCAGACTGCAATGTAATAAAACGTTGGAGATCTTGATCGGTAACACTAATACCCTCCTTCAGAGCCAGAGGCCAAGGCCTTTTGTGCACCAGCATTTTTGTTAAAATTGCCTTCTAAAATTTCTTTTAATTACCCACTCACACCAGTGAAACCTCAGGCAACCTAACTAGCAATTGGGAGCATCAGCGTATTTCGGCTTAGTGCTGTAGCCTCGGCGTGATCCAGCCCTGGTAAAGAGGGATGCCAAACCACCAGCTGCCCGCTCACACCTCCTGCCCACTGCTAATGGAGTGCATTGGTGGCGATGAAACAACAAGAAATGTTATTAAACTCACTAGTAGTATAGGCAGGTCAAACATGTGATGGTGATTTTTAGTAGACCAAATGCACCTATCAACAGCTTCGAAAAGAAGAAAGCAAAAGTCAACGTCTTGGAGACTGGGCTGTTTGGGTAGCAACATCCCTAAACAATTAAGTCTGACATGCTGCAGAAAATCTCTAGAGGTAGGTTAACTCATGAGCTTTGAATTAATTGGTGGTTGCATTTAATTCATTCAGATACGGTGAGACTAAATTAGTAAAAAAACTTGGGCTAATGTTCAAGCAGATTTTCCTAGGAAGACTTTTTGCCCTGCATAAACATTGAGCATCCTCTCCGTGATGTCCATGTCGTTTCCACAAGTGGTCCAAGTATACCTCTTGTTTTCCTCTCAGCCCCCATAGTGTGCTTTGGAATGGAAACTTGTAGGTCTTGCTCGGTCCAATTTAGATTTGTGCCAGTGCCTAAGTCAAGAAGTTAAGTTTAACTTTCTCTGTTGGACTGCTGTATCTGTAGTAGTTTAAGACTGTAAGAGTGGCAAAGTAAGTGGGAGAGGTAACATCTGTTATTAGAGAATTCAAGATAGTTGAAAGATACAGAGGATGTAGAATAATTTCTGCTATTTTTACTTGCTTTCTTTCAAAAAAACCCAAACATGGAAATATAAAAAAAAAAATCAGTAGAAAAAGATTTGCCTAAATTATCAACTTTTTGACTGAAATATTTAGACATTTTTGATCTGAAATACTGTTTCTAGTTTGTCAGCCGGAAACAAATGTTTGCTTTGGGCAATATCAATCTGCTTCATATTTTGAGTGCCTCATGGGAATGGTAGTTCTCAGACTCTTACACCCTCCTTGTTCCCTTGGTCATGCTTCACAGTCAGACCACTACTCCCATGGTCAGCAGTGGCCACTTCCTAGTAATGAATTACTGCAAAGCTCAAGGGAGAGAATATGTAAATTCCGCTACTTGCAAAAAGCCCCTGTTGCTGGGCTTCGTGTAGGAATTTTTGTTGCAACGTTCAGAAAGGAAAACATTTCCTTTCCTGTGGTTAAGTCTGCAAATCTACTTGCCCGTTCCCCTGCAGCTTCCGTCTCCCTCTTTGCAGAAAGATCCTTCTTTGACTTGCAAGGTGCTGTGTGTGTTGTGTGGTCCCTTTATATCCCTAAAATCTAAAAGCACCTTTCTTTTGTACTGAAACACATGTAAGGGATACTGCGTGTAGATGTTCCAGCTGTATAATTCTATACAGATCGCAGAGGTGTCATCCAAACTTGCAGCAATTTCTTGGCTAAACAGGAGAAAGTGGCTTCTGTAAATGACGAATGAAATGGGGACTATTAACCTTCCTGGAACCAAGGCTGTGGGTACAGAATGTGTGTAGCCCACCAGAGATGAGCAAGATAGGATGGATGCCTGAGCAGAATCAGAGGCATTTGTTTAGCTGCAACCACGGTGAAAATGGAGCCAAAATCAGTCACTAAGAACACAGACAACTTCAGGCTAGAGTTCTGATTCCAGCCAGTTTCTAAAAATAACATGAAAGCTGTGGTGAAGACTGATAAAAGCTTGGAAATACCAAGCTACAGCTGGTGACCGGGCTTGATTCACTACTATATTAAAGCCCCTTTAAACATCTTTGGCAGGGCAAAGGGTCTTTAAAGTGAGTGTGAATTATATGGTTAAATACTTGCAGATGAGTTATCATAACTTGTGTTGCTGTATAGGGTTATGGAAATATATGTTGTCTAGTCCTGTTCTCCTCAGCTGTACAGGTCTAAGAAACTCAGTGTTTGCAGGATAGCTGCAGCTGGAATACACAGAATGCAGCATGGTGTGGGAGGCTCAAGCCCGAAACAAAAGCTCACATTTCTCAGTATAGGAGGTTGTAAAATACCACATTATATCAACATTTAAATTATATTATTCGTATGAAGTAAAAATTTAAAATGTTTGTAACAAATTTAGTCCACATTCTATGTAGGTTTCTCTATCTGGCTACAATAATTGTACATATATAAGTAAAATTCAGGACATACATCATAGTCTTCAGAGAGCTCTTTTTTTAAAGATGGTAAAAGCCTGAAGTTCACTCTGTAAATACCATCTAATTAAATGATTCCACCTTAGTTTTAAATCATTATGCAAAATGCCCAGACCATGTTTTTCTCTGGGTTCCACCTAATCCAGCTGAAACTGTTTTAAATAGCTATAATTGGTGATTTTCTAGATCAAGGGTCTTACTCAGATCAATGACAATAGCTTGTGTATATTGATTACTAACCATGCCTATGAAAATATCATTTGTTACCTCGGGAATGATAGTGGAATGAACAAGCTAACTCCAAATTGGAAGGGGATCAATGTGTTGCATGTAGATAAAAAGAAGCATGTTACCTGAGAGAGCATCAATTTTTCATGGACTGTGGACAAAACACGAAAGAAAAAGGAATTCACTAGGTCAGACACTTAATTACCGAGGTCCTGTATTATTTTCTTGTAGCAAAAGAGTGAACCAAGTTCATTTTTCAGTCACGGAGAAGGAGGAAATTCTCTAAACCATGCTGAAATATATGGGGCATATCCATTAAAAGTGAAGATACATGCTGTGGTATTACAATCATACTTAATGGTTTAGAAACAGAGACTAGTGTATCATCTTATAATAAGTACTCCTGGGCAGACATGCTAAGCCACCCAGGGGTGAACAGCTTATGCACATAAACATCCCAAATGTGTTCAGGCCTCCAGGAGAATCTCACTTCTCCCCTTTTCCTCAGACATGTGAAATTAGGAGTAAAGAAAATCATATTCCAAAAATACACCAAATTCAGAAAGTGTATCATATTAGAATCATATTCACAAACATGCTTCCTTGCAAGCACATATTTCAGAATATTTCTTCCCTTACTCCAGGCTTGCCACTGAGGTGGATTGGCAGATCACGGCAGATGAGCTTTCTTGCTGTAAATGTGCAATAAAAGAAAGACGCAGTCCGCTGCCAGCTGGCTCTGGGCGGTCACTGGGAAAGCCCGCTCCTTGCTCTGTAGCGAAGGGGAGCGGAGGGAGGAAAGACCTCCTTTACCTGGGGAATGATCTGATGGAAACATCCCAAAGGCGAATTCTGTCGTGGTTTTGGACTGTGGCCTTTTGACTGTCTTGGTTGTCCTTTCTGGTATGCAGATGGCAAACACCCTTGTGTTAGGCTCTGCTGCTAGACTCAGGAGAAGGTAACTCTTCCTTCCTCTGTGGCACTAATGTGAGTACTAGTATACGGGGACTTAGCCCATCCCTGAAAATCACAATTCCCTGAGGCACTCCAGACCTACCTAGTGGGATCTGTAGGAAGTTACTCAAGTCTAAAGTAACGCAATTTTTATGTGGTGCTTTAGTGTTGAGGAAAGATAAGGCAGGTATTGTAACTGGTGAAGAGGAGTGGTGAACTGAAAAAGAGTCTAAATTGTTAGCTTGTTTTTCATTACTTTTCTACCTGATATCCACCCTATGAAATTTCCATAGCATTTCTTTCACACTGTAGTGGTGTGAAATGCATGGAATATACTGGCAAAAGCTCTGTTTTCTGATTTCAGCATGAGTATTCAATTTTTTTCCCCCTCTGAATAGAAAAGGGGAAGGGAAGGGAAGGGAAGGGAAGGGAAGGGAAGGGAAGGGAAGGGAAGGGAAGGGAAGGGAAGGGAAGGGAAGGGAAGGGAAGGGAAAGGAAGGGAAGGGAAAAGCTTTCCAGAGTGAAATTAGAAATATTGACTGTTCTCTGAGCCAAAGGTACAAGATAAAAAATAAAATCTTTTATTAATTCCACATTTTTATTTGCTCCTGTGATGTCGGGACCCCACTTGTGGTGTTTTAATTCATTGGGGAATTTGGCAATAATCAGTGAAATTATAGGTGTTATTAAAATCAGGAGAAATCACATAGTTTTCAGTCATATTAGCTTGAAGTATTTCCACTCTATGAGCTGACATAATCCTGAACAGCCTGTACCTCTTCTCAGATTTGCTTTTGACAGTGACAGAGTAAATACAGAAAACAAATGAATACAGGTTTTCTACTTTATTAGGAAAGAGTACCATGTAGCCACAGAGTTTGCAGGTTATTCACTACCACTTTAAATAAACAATCTTCCACAGCGTTACTCCCCTAAAATATTTTTGGGTGGATGAAACAAGTCAACAGCATTCATCCACCCATAGAAAAGCATGAGAAGTTGAAAACATACGTACTACTGTGGCTCAGAGAATTTATAGCTTAAAGTAAACAAGTTAGCTCCAATGTTAATCCTTTATTTGTTTCTAAAAAATTGAAGAAGGTCATAAAAACAACTCACAAAGAAGAATTTGGCATCCGGGCATACTGAAGGAGTGAGATCCTCATCAGAAAAGAAAGAAGTGTTGATATTAGTCAGCTAAACTGGATTCATGCTGTTTTCTGCTTCTGCTGCTGTTGTTTTTCCTTTGCTTCCAAACATTAGACAAATACTAGCTTTCTGCTTTGTTTCAAGCAAGGTGATTAAATGTAGATGCTGGCTAGCTTGCAAAAAGGAAAGATTGTCTCAGAGAATTAGCACCCTTATTATATGGTTCAGATTTTAAATCAAAATTAACAAATAAGACTGTCACGCTATTGTATATGAACCATAGGGCAATTTTTACATGTATAAACACTGATTAGCATTTCACTTCAATTTGTTAATTTAATTAGGTATTTTCAGAAATTTTAAATATTGTTTGAGTAGAACTCCTGTATTTAAAGCTTTTATATGAAGGTCACATGGGCAAATCTTGTTTTGCCAGGTGGACTGTCTACAGTGTACAGAGTCTTGATAAAAACCAGCTGCAATTGCCTGATACTGGTTAAGACTCAAAACTCAGACTGTGCAAACAAATATATCTTGGCCCTAGATACTTGCCACATCTGCCAACAATTAGTTATATATCAGGACTAGAAAGGGGCACAGAATAAACAAGATCTGATTTCAGAATAAGCAAATAAACAAGGAGCTCTGCATCGTTATTCATCAAGTGGATGTGGAATTACCTAAGTTGTAGGCTTAGGTTCAGAGCTGTCAATCCTTGAGGTTTAGCTAAAAGTATTAGGTAACAAAAGATCTGATTGACAAATACTTTGCAGATGCTCTGGGAGCACTTTATCCCACCTGCTTGCCTGCTCAAGAGTGCCACCCAAACTCCCAGGCAGGGTGCTTCTGGGGGACAGATGCTGGGGGCGAACTGGCTGTGGGAGCAGGAGCCATTTCTGAAGAGCTTCTTATCACGAATGTTAGTGTTCCTACAGATAGTCGTGCCATTATGCCACTGGTGTCCTGAGATATCCATCTCCTCAGAAATAGGCGAGAACCTAAAACAAATGGATACTAACATTTTGGACTGAAAGGCAGTTTTTAAACCAAAGTGTTTTATGAAAGTTGAAGGAGGGAGGGAAGCTGAGACTCAGTGAAAATACTGAGGTTTCCTGGCTTGCAAAGTTAAGTTGCTGTGTAAAGAAACCATGAATCCTGACTCTCATCTTGCAGGCAAACTGTTCCAAGTTTTGAAAACTTTCCAAAACATTTTGACCTGTTTCTGGAGAGCATGAAAATGAAACGATGTTGAGTTTCTGTAACAATGAAGCATTTAATGACAATAAAATTGACAAATAATAGGCCACGTTTACTTTACTATCTAGACAAAGCAAGTCTTTCTGATATTGTGCTTCACTTGAAAGATTGTATTCAATTAAAGTCAAAGCAGGAAAGGAATTTTATTACCTGCATGTAATGTGGGATATGATATAATGACCTTCATTCAAACTCCCAATCATTAAAACTCTCTAACTGGTGACCAGGGAGGACTTCAAATTCAGTCCAACAGCTGCAAAATATGAATAAAAGCTATAACTTAATTGAATCAGTGATTCTAAATCTTAATACACAAATGGCATGAGAAAATCAGGCGTGTGGAAAAATAAGTTTTCGCTCTAATGTATTACATTTTATTTTGAATAATTCTTCAGCTGAGTTGTGCTGGGTAAAAGGTAGTAAGACACTGCGCACTGTCAGGTCTCTCTGATACCTCGATTTTATTCTCTCTAATGAATCCTCTGATGGTTGGCAACAGCAGTAACCTGCCAACAACAAAGAGCGAGCTACTGCTCTCTTGCGCAATGCAATTTCTATAGTGGACCAGGTCCAGAGCTCAATTACGCTGGAGCAAATCAAGAGTAAATATCCTTCTGAGGCCTGATCTGAATGGCATATGAGAAAAGGCATTTTTGTGTCTATGGAATGGGAATTAACAAGCATGGGTTTTTTCATTACTCGATTGATAATGGTCATATAATCACACATTCAAGGACCCTGATCACATATTCTACTGAAATCAGCTTCAAGACTTCCACTGATTCTGGCCAGCTTTCAGTCAGGCTTGCAGACAGCAAACAGGCGGAGGTGAGTAGGGTATAAGTTATTTTTCCTAAGCTTTGGGGAAATCAATTTTATTCAGAGTATCTCTGAATTAGGACACAGGCCTTAAAGGGGCCTCAAAAATAATTTCCTGTCCTTTTATACAATGTCAGAGTCAACACAGAAGCTCATAATGACCCATTTAGATTTTATGGGATAGCCAGGCTTAAGGGTTGCAATCATTTTGTTTTCTCATGGGTCAGAAAGAAGAACATGTTCTGGTCAAAAATAATGCAGTCATGTCCAAAAGGAAAACTAAAAGCTTTCCTCAGAAACACAAGTTTCACAGAGGGGGATATGATACCTCTCCTCCACACCTCAGGTTGCTGTGTTCAAAGTTCAGAGCTCACAAGGAGATGAAACAGAGTAAAACCTGAATTCTAATCTGACCTCACACTGCCTTAAAAACTCACATCTATACAATGGAATATTTTGTCTGTGTTAATTAAAAAACACTCTTTTCATCTTATTAACTATATTTAACCAACCCAGTTGAAAGTTGCTTAAAAAATCAGAAATTGAAAAGGAGCTCATTAAAAAGTGAATTAGCATTTCACTGATTTGAGTTTAATATGATTGCATTTATACAGTACAGAAAAATTACCACTTTCTTAGAAGTCATTTGTATACTTAACTGCTGTATGAATTCACCTTTGATGTAGTGGAATAGTATTTATATCAACTGTTAAGTATTATAAGGTAATTAGTCTTGCTCTGTTCTGCTTCTAAACAGTGAGTTATTAGATGCACGTGGTATGATACAAGTCTTATGATTTGTGGCCCCAAAATCTCCATGAATCTATTGGGATATGTCTCTGTAGTGGCTTATCCTTATTCCAGGCATAGGATTACTTTAGGAAAACTCTTACAAACCTAATGCTGGTCTGACAGGACTCTAAAGCCTAGTTTTTCCCTCTAACCAGTCAAAGAATCTGGAAACTGTCTGCAAGAAGCTTGTCATGGTGTTTCTTCTGGGAAAGTTGTTGTGGCTGAGTGACAACATGCTCAGATGTCCCAATATGTGAATGCCCCAGGGAAGTTCTTCTCCGACTTGTCGTGTCCTAAAATAAAAGTACAGTAGGAAAAAGAAGAGTATAAATATATATTGCATATATCTAGAGGATATGTGATCAGCCTTGTGTTCCGGTCCTTCCTGATGCTTGCAAATGCAGACGAATATTTTTAAACCACATTTCAGAGTCATCAACTCTTCTTTTGTTCAGGAATCCAAGTGGTGCTAGAGCAAAGTGCTCCAGACTGATGTAAACACGCCTTTTAAAGTGGAGCCAGGATTCTCCCTCGAGTCCTACTGTCTTTCATCACAAGGCCACAACATCTTTCTGTACATTCAAAGTGAAAAGGAAGGAAGGAAGGAAGGAAAGAAAGAAGAGAGGAATGCAAAGGGGGGATGAAAAGAGGGAGGGAGAGTGGAAGAGAAAGAGGAAGGGAGGGAAAGAAAAAGAAAAGATTTCACAATACTTTTACTCTTTGAACTATTGGGAAAAGATTGAACAGATTGAGCACATTCTCTTTTGGGATTGTCTAAAAATCTGTGTTATTATGAATGACACAAGCGAAAAACAATTTCTAGTACAGAGATGCATGCTTTTCCATTTGGGCAGTATTTTGGTGGCTTCAAAGGATATTCCCTTTCATGTCTATGGTTAGGGACTTTGAAAGGTGCTTGACAGTGACCCTTAATCTTAGGTGAAGTTCATGCAGAAGAGCACACTTCCCAAATAATCTTCCAAAAGCATGCTTTAGTCTTCATTTACAAGGGATTGAGACACTAGAAGCTGATCTCCATGTTCATTCACTTTTTGTTTCCCTTAAAATGTAATCCAAATATTGCCAGATTTCATTTGAACCATATTAATTTTACCATGTGCCTACTTTATAAAGAAATGTGATTGGGAATGGTAACTTATTCCCACAAGCCATGCAAAAAATTGAATTTTTAAAAGCTGTCAATCCTCAGCAACATTTAGCCAGTTTCAGAAAGACAATTTACGGGGGGAAACCCCAAACTGTTACTTCTCATCTGAGCAAACATTTCCTTTTTCTTTCCAAGACCTATATTTTGAAAAGCAGGTAAAAGCATAATCAGCTGCAACTGCTATCATATTCTGTATTTCAGCAAAGTCTGGTGTTGTTTTAAACAGTTTCTGTCCCATTCTTGCAAGAAGAAAAGAAAATACTAGGGATATTATCTTACTAGACAACAAGTCTCCCTCCTAGGTTCTATAAAACTTTTATCGGTCTGTCTAGGTACTTATGGCTCACATGTCTCTGAGCATCCCTTTTAGCTATTTAAAAAGAGGCAAAGATCCCCAATTTCTGTTACCCTTTTTTTCTGTCTTGAAATAGTTGATAATTTTTGTGTCTGTGTGCATTATTCAGCTATCGATGCATACTTGTGTAAAATAGTGCATTCATTAAGGACAGCTGAACTGAAAAAGTATGTGCACTTTGTTCTAAAAAAAAATATCTTTATTTCCATGATTATTGTGAATGAATTCACAGGATCTTTCATGACCCCTTAGGAGCTCAGTTTCCAGGGTTTGCAAGCCTCTGTTTGTAGGATGAGAGCTTTATTTCTGAAGGGAAAAGAAGAATCTCTCAGATGACTATGGCCAAAGTCCTGGAGGAGTCTGTGACTATCAGATGGGCATTTATCTTTGAATTTTTTCTTAGGATGGAGAGTGCCAGCATGCAGAGTAGATCACCAGCTGTGCTCACAGGGAACTGTCTTGCCTAAAAGATGGGCTGCTGTCTTCTGCAGCAGAGACCCTTCACAGAGACACCCTGTCATTTTTTGCCTGGCTCTTACGGGTTAGAATAGCAAAGCCTATGGAGTTACTGTATGCCCTGTTCTATGGCAGGCTGAAACACAAGGTTTAACATGAGGTTCAAATGTCTAGTAATAAATGGGATGCGTGTGTGTGTGTGTATATATATATATATATATATATATAAAAAACACAGTAAAAATCTCAATAGCCATCAGCGGTGAGTATTCCAAGATCAAGATTAACTAAGTCAAAGACATATTCCTTCAATAGTGAGATATGCTACGTGAGAAGAAAACGCTTGTGTCTTTCTATGAGTTTCTCTCTTGGTAACACTATCAGGCACAACAAGAAGAAAAAATCTCTGTGTAAAGAAAGAAAAGCTTTCTCCCCCCTCTCTCTTCGCTCTCCAAACCATTTTTTCCTATTTAAATTTGGAAAAGCAAAGCTCTGAATACATTATAAAAGAAGGTGTTGAAAGAAGATTAATAAAATGTGTGTCATCTCTTTGCATTCATGGCTTCTATTACAGAGGGACCTGGAAAGACTGTAGTGCACACCTCTGTCATCTTTTCCCTAGACATAAAATAGTAAGGAAGGCATAGATTAGAACTGAACATGCTTTGATTCTTGTCACTCGCATACAAATGTATGTGGATGACATAGCACTGCTTAGAGTAAATCTGTTACAGAGATAACTCTCCTGTCTCATACTGATTTCAGTTCTACTTGTTACTGGTTTAGCGATAATAGATGTGTGTTAAATGGAAATAAGTCAAGGTCATGGTTTTGGAGCATTAATGAAATTCATCAGCCTGAGTCCATCTTCCAATATCTTCTCTGACTTGTACTAAAACTTTTCTTTTTCAGATGACTTCTCTGAAGAATTCTTATAGCATTCCAGCAGTATACTCCTGTATGATATTCAGAGCCCCTTAATAGGGAAATTATAGTACCTGTCAAATTGATGTTCGAACACTACTGTGGTTCTGTGGGATAGTTTTCATTTGCTTTGTTATTTTTTATTTCCAAAGGGAAAGACATATTTGTATGAAGTTGAGCTAAAGGTATTTATTATCACAGTATGTTATAGTAAAACAGCCAGAGTATATCTAAAGACTGATTATTGGCTGAATATGTTGCAATCAATTTACATTCTCAGAATGAAACATCCTTTTTTCTCTTTTCAATTCTTTGTAAAGCCATTTGTAATAACCTTGTTTTCTGAAAAGCATATGCCGACAGTTACTAGTGTGGTAATGTATTACTAATGTAACTAAGCTCAAAACCAGTCATCCAGTCATTTGTTTAGCTCTTTCTTCAGCTGTAGGCGACTTTATTTAGGACATGGATGGGAGCTGACTGCTGCGTCTGTGCATAACCAGCTCTCTGAAGTTGCCCGCTTGCCTTTGGAAGCTTCATGGGTCTTTCAGCTTGGCTGAGCTGGAGGTAAAAATCTTTGCTGGTTGGTGCTTGGGCAGTGAAATGACTGTGTTTCACTAAGATATGTTGAAGAAATAGTAATGGTCGATATTCCAAGTTCATTGCTTAAGTCAAAATGCTCCTGGTTCTGAATTCGCTTTGCTTGTTCCAGCCCTGTCATCTCTTATGTGTTGGATTTGGGACTCAGGAGGTTTCATTCTGCTCTTCAATCTCATTAACGTAAGTATGGAGTCATTTGACCAACCTGGAGCTTTATTTTGTAGATACAGGCTATTTAATTCTGTTTAATTCTTTTATTCTTCTAAAAGACATTAACAAGACTTCACATTTGAAAATTATACAAAATTAAGAGGTGTTGCAAGTAACTGTGAGGACAGAAAAATAATATGGGGCCACGGAGGTTGGTAATATGCAGTGAAAATAAGTTCACATAGGTGAGAATCAAAACAGAAAAATGCAAAATAACATAGTATGAGACGAAGATAATATGAAACAGAGATATTCACTGGGAGGATAATGCTTGAAAAATTGCCAGGTCACAAGGACCTGCTGTGAGATAGTACAGCAAACTGGTTGAACTTACAATGTGGCACAATGGAAAAAAAAAAATCCGAAGTGTAGTTGTTGCAGTGAAACTGGTTTTGATAGAAGAAAATCCTTATTTGCCCTTTTGCGTCTGCAGAATGTCTTGAGGCAAAGTCAATATCACTTGTTAAGTATTTTATTCTATCCCAATTAAAACCTCAGATTTTCCACAAAAGAGGAACTTTTTAGTACTCTACATAAGGAAAGGAATAAAACACGTATCATTGTTCTTCCTGCCAGCATGTACAGCTACTGCTCTTCTGAGACTTTTTTAACTGCTTTGTTTGCTTATGCAATAAAGGTCTTATCAAGGATTGCTTGAAGACAAAAGTGCCAGTTTATCACTTTCTAAAGTCCACCCTGCATAAGCATAAAGCAGATTGTTTTTGCTGTATTATCTTGGTGTTCTGAACGTAAGGTGCAATATAGACCGGGCCCAGCATGATCCCTCTATAGTTTCTGTAGAGTATCCGACAAATCTTTGAGATGACCTTATAGTGCGGATTTATTAATTTGACTTTTTTCCTCTTTTTTTTTTTAACCCTAACAGGGAAAATGGTCTTGCCAACTGATTTAGTTTTGCCAGATCCGATCTGATTTACAGCTGCAATCAGATGAGATATTTTCCTGACAGAAGAAAAAGTGAACACTTCCCTTCAATATGATTCATTTGGGCCTGCAATGGAGAAGCAGAAATCGGGTCAGCAATAAAAAATGTCAAGCTGTTTCAAATACAGGAGTCTATGAAAGTAATGATCAAAATGAGGTCACTGAATTATCTGATTCTGAAAACAATTTTATCTGTCTGCTTGGACTGGAGCTTGAGGGTCATAGATACTGAGATGAGAGCAGGAATGAATATGCCTGGAGACCATGAGAAGCACTTGAACTTGCAGCTGCTGTGATCTTTGATTTTGGAATATTCTCCTTGAAAGTGATACTTCAAGGATTGGCATCAGAACTTCTAACCAAAATGATTGATTGTTTCTTTGACAAAATTCTGTTTATTTCTCCTCCCACAGGCATTACTTCTGAGAATTTCTTTATGGGTCCTGTCAAGAATGCAGTTATTTGCGAGGCATCTGTGGGTGCTGTGTACTCCAGTTTGAACACTCCCTGAGCAATGCTTTTTCTAGAGTATTAAATAGTCTGAAAAGCACCGTGAAAAAAAATTGGATGTGAATTAAACACTCAAACTCCCACATTTTCATTCTTTTAATTCTTCATCAGTGCAAGTGAAAACGTCTGTCACAGCTGTCATGATTCAGGTACTCCATTATTTTTAAAATGGTGTGTGACTTCTGACATCGTGGCACTCCTGGGCTGCTATGAGTGGGTAGATGGAAGAGAAATTTAACCACTTTTACTGAGTTTTAGCTGTTAACTTTTGGTGACCCACTTTCCTTCTGCATCGTGAACTCAAGGGCAACTGAGAAATCTCACTGACTGGTTTTGAGTTGTCCATAGTCCCACGTCATAGTGAAACGCAGCTTTTCCCATTGGAGCAGTTCCTGTGTGCAGGGATGGTCTTCTTCAGAGGAGAGCAGTGGAAGAGGCTGGGGCAAGTGTTCCCAATACCACAGTCCAGGTTTTCCACTCACTGCTGAAAGGCAGGGAAGCATGTGTTCTGTATGGAGCTGCTGTGTATCTTCTCTGAATACATCACCTTTTAAAATACAAAAGTGCTATCTGTACAGGAAGGAAAATACCTTGAGAAAGCACACAAGCTCACTGAACCAGCTCTTCCTGAGTGTTCACGTTTTGGATCCTGCTTGTGTTCCTCAGCACAGTTGTGAATGATGTGCAAGTTAGCAAATCAGACCTTCAGAAAGTGAGTTGAAGGGAGTAATGATGCGTGAATGAGCCAGTGGCATGAACTTTTATAGTTACCATGGGTTAGTGGATATGCAGGTATTTGTTACCCTTTGGTAACTTGTTTGTATGTCTAGGAACTTCATCTTTCATTTGAACTATTTGAATTTAAAGGTACTCCTCTGAGCTCCATATTATTATCTAAAACTAAGAGCAGAACTGGGATCCCAATGCCTATTTAAATGTAGAATGTATTTGGATTTGTTTTCTTTCCTCATGGGGACTGTAATAAGGTATTACCAATCCTTCAGATGGGTCAGTGCAAATACAGGTGATCATTTCCCTGGACCAATAAAGTACCTATTTTAGGGTCCAGTTTGAAGCCAATTAAAAGGTCGAATCTGATTTTTATGTCTCTTTTTTTATTAGTATAACTTTAATGACTAGTGAAGTGGTTCCTAATTTAAATGAGAAAGGAATGAAGCCAACAGTTCTGTTACAGGAAATACATTCGAATCACCTGGCCTTGTTAGCCACTTTCTCTATTCTGAGGCCCTTGCCTTCTAAACTGCTTGGCTTCACTCTAAGTCCTTCTTTCAACTGTCATGGCTTTGAGAAGAAAGATCAAGCCAGACTTGCTCGCCAGGCTCCCTCAACTTTCATGGAATTGATTTGCGTTATCACATACCAGAACAGAAAAATAGGTAAATTGAATGTGTTATTAAGTGAGTAAAAAATGAAGTTTAAAATATTATTGCTGGGCTACTTGCAGGTCACCTCCAAAGGACAGGAACAAGCACTTTAAGAAGGAGCACATGAAGTAGAGTGGATATCTTACTGATTATAAAGCCTTTTACTACAACACATTCTTCGTTTTTATTTAATTATCAGTGTGTTAAACAGCCTTAATTCCAGTGGGGGTGACCTACTGCTGGCAAAATTCAGGTTTTAGATTAAAGAACCACTTCCATCAGTACTAAAAAACATAGTCATTGAAGATGATGGTATCTTCATAAAATAATTTCTGATACTTTTGTTATGGAAGACATTTGACATACATCTTCTTAGAATTCTCTTTAAAATTTCTGTATTAAATTGTACCATAATGTAAACATATTCAGATTAGAATAAACTGTCCATGTGTGAAGATTTGTATACTGATAAGCAACATCCTAATTCTTCAATGAAAGGAAGTCAAAGCAGTCACTAGGGAAAAGCAGTGATAATAAGAAAACCTGATAGAAACTTCTCTTCATTACTCCTTCCCTTCTCGCAAACCTATCCTAGGTGCAAATATAAAACTATTATCGATGTCACTCCAAACTAAGTATCTGAATCAGTTGGTGATACCTACGTTCTAGCACCTGAATTGAGTTCCTAGCCAAAACAATCAGTGAAGCCTATTAGACACTTTACTTACCCTACAACCTGCATTTGGGGAGATGAACCATTCTCCCGAATCCATTGGCTGCAATAGCAGACATCTACCAAGCTCACATAAGATCACCTTTCTGTGAAGACCACAATTTCAGTATCTTCATCCAGAAGATGAATCCCACTGAATCTTACCTGTCCTGGTTTTGGCTGGGATAGAGTTAATTTTCTTCTTAGTAGCTGGTACAGTGTGTTTTGTATTTAGTGTGAGAATAATGTTGATAACATACCGATGTTTTAGTTGTTGCTAAGTAGTGCTTATCTGAAGTTAAGGATTTTTCAGTTTCCCATGCTCTGCCAGCAAGCAGGTGCACAAGAAGCTGGGAGGGAGCATGGCCAGGACAGCTGACCCAAACTAGCCAAAGGGATATTCCAGACCTTAGCATGTCTTGCTCAGGATATAAACTGGGGGCAGTTGGCTGGGAGGGGCAGATTGCTGCTCAGGCATCAGTCAGTGGGTGGTGAGCAATTGCATTGTTCATTACTTGTCTTCTTCTTCCGTTTTGTTTTGGTTTTTTTTTAATTTAATTTTATTTTATTTTTAGTTAATTTTATTATATTCCTTTTCATTACAACTATTATTATTAATAATTATTAATAATTGTTATTATTGTTAGTATTACATTTTAATTTACTTCATTTATTAAATCATTCTTATCTCAACCCATGAGTTTCACTCCTTTTTTTCTGATTCTCCTCCCCGTCCCACTGGGAAGGGGGGAGTAAGTGAGCGGATGCATGGTACCTAGTTGCTGGCTGGGCTTAAACCCTGACACCACCCTGGGGTTAAAATTCAATTGACTTAACAGAGAGTGTCTCGCATCATTATAACTAATGTGGAGTTAAGCAGTTTCTCATCAGCAACTACTGATCTAGTGATCTGGAAAAGAACGGCTCTAGTGTGACTTTTGCCAGCCTTGAATGTTTCAGATAATCCAGGGCATTTCAAACAGCAGGAGACACCTGCATGGTTGCAACTGTGATAAGTCTTACCAAAGACACACCTACATCAGTGGGAGAGACATACAGACTTATACGGAAACCATTACACTCCTGTAATTGCAGCTTCAATTGAAAAACACAAAATGTTTTTCACTTGGTCAGTTACAGATGGTTTCCAAGCTCATTCTCTACCCAAGTATACCTTGGGCTTGGTGTTTGCATCTAGCGGTAAGAGAGAGAACACAATTTCTCTGCCACCTTGCAGGCATACCAACATGCCATAAAAATATTGACCAGGCTTTTTAAATTCCAAAGGCTGTTAGAAGCCATCGACATTTACAGGCTGAGAATATGGTACATTACTGTAATCTACTTTCTATTACTGACATTTCTGCTTATGATACATAGGTTTCCCAACAACTCCACAAAATTGGGGCTGAAACTCCATCAAACAGCTTGTGTATGTGTCTTATTTTGTATGCTGATTAGCTTCATATTATGCTGTGTGAAATCTGCCACATCATATTAAGGGAGTATGTTAAAAGTGGTATACTTCTCCAGTCTTTCTGTTCGTACAAGTGCACTGCAGGAATCAATGGTGTTCCCTTCAAGATTCCTAAAATTCCTAGCATGTAGTCTGTGGATCTGACCTAGGTTCTTCTTTGCCAAGTAGAAGAGCCTAAGAATTCAGCTGGCTGGAAAGTCATACCCCATTCAAGTAGGAATCTTGAAAGGATCCTTCCTCCTCTAAATATACCTAATAAGTGGTCTCATGAAAAAAGAACCCGTTCTTTCATTTCCTTTATTGAAAAAGAAAGAATTCCCTGAAGTGGCCTTAAGATTGTATGCCACTTCAACCCTCATATGGAGTCTACGGACAAAACTATAGGCCAGTTCTAATCAAAGAAAACCTGTACTTGAAATAACAAAGCAAAAAAGAGTAAACTATACCTACCTATAGGTATAGTTACAGCAATTGAGACCCAAATTGTGTCAAGCTGGGTTTAGAACAGCATCCTTAAGGGGAGGGTCCAGGGATTTCAAAGGATATTACAACAGAAACCTTCCTGAGGGTTTTCTACTGTTTGCATGGGTTCTCCATATAGAATTCTATAAAAGATAAAAAAGAAAAAAAAAAAGAAGAAAGGGAAAAATATGATTGCAGAAAATTTTTCAAAAAAAATTATTTTTAATAGGCAGAGTTTTCAGAGGAAGAATTAATTTGGAGAAAAGAACCAAAATAGTTTAAAGTTCAGAAAGTTCTGTAAAATTAGTTTGCTTTCTATTCTACATGCAGTGGAAAACACAGTAAGTGTGCATTCATTCTAATCAGTATTGTTTGTCACTGAGGGTTATTTTTAGACAAAATGTATTATTCAAAAAACCAAACTCAAATGTCAGTCTGACAAATAGACATCCTTCCCCAACCATTAAATATGAACATGCAGATCATAGTACCAAATAAGAATAGACATCTACTTTTTTATGTTTTCATGATACTTTGTACACCAGCATATGATATATGGATTACTATTACTATTAATAATCCTCACAAAGTTGTTCAGGTGCTGCCTCTTAGTGTATACCTATGTATTGTATTCACAATTTGATAAAATTATTTAAAATAGATCTAGAAACTCAAGGTATAAAATTAAATTTTCATTTAATAAAATTTCATATGGTATGGTAATATTAAAAAAGATGGTAAAAAATTATAATCCTGTATCTATCAAGTAGAGTTAGCCAAAAGACTATCACAAGTTATCACAAAGTAAGTTTAAAAAAAAAAAATCCTATCACTTTCTTTTGTTATCCTAAGCTTTATCTTTGGAATGCATTATTTCTTGTGTTTTCTATTTATGTCCCAATTTCTGAGCACTAGAAGAATTAAAATTTTGTTTTTCCCCAATGAACTATAGCCATCCTTTATACTACGTATTTTGAACTCTTAAATATTCTGTATTTTGATTGGATTGCCATTCCACCTTTGTCTGAAAGGTTATTGAGGCTGTCAACAAGAAAAGGACTAGAATTACCAGCCAATCAAATTACAGAATACTTAAAAGGTCAAAGTAGTACAGCACACTAACATAATTCACAGAATATATGAGGCATTAAAATCCTAATACCTCATTCTCGTAACAAAGGTTGTAATGAGAGCAAGAAATGGCACAACATGAATTCATTCACGTGACAGTGATTATAACAAGAACCTGAAATGCAATAAACTTAACCCATTCTTGCTGCTAAGCTAAGACTGTAACTTAGGTTCATTTCAAGGTACCTTGAAAATTCTTTGGAAGCTAAACATTAAGTAAGATACTGGGTAGTAAGTTTTGTTTATACATGGCCTCAAATTAATTGTTAATCATAATTTTGAAATTTTTGTCTATGGCATATTATGTAAAAAGAAAAAAACAACCCAAACCAGAAATTATTACTGGGTGATCTTTTAAATTTTGTTTGTTTGTTCAGCAAGGAATTTCTGGATATAACAAGTGGTGAAATGTTACATCTGTTTCTATTTTGCTAGTAATAAACTGAAGTTGTGTTGTCTATCCAACTACCCTATACGATAACAACACAGAAATGCCACTCACAAACGTAGGCATGGCAGATTTTTTTGTAGAGTAAAATTCATGTGTTGCAAGGTTTCACAGGAATGAGGCTTGCTTTTATAGGAGTCTTTAGTATCTGTGTCATTGCAGTTATTGGAACATGTAAAATCTTAACAAGTCTTTTTTTCCTGATAGAACATTCAGCTTTAGATCACAAATCTTGTCAAGGCAAAGAAGGCTGGCAATGACAAGCAGCCCAACCCTTAACTTTCCAGCATTTTGGGGAGGGGAGCGTTACGGTAAAAAACATTTTTATTTTAAATTTCTTTTCCTCAGTGCAATGCATAGCATAATTCTTTAAGTAGTACTATCTACAGAGAGGAAATAAGAACAAATTTAACCTACAGACCTTTGGTTAACTTCTTCTTAAACTAAACAGAAAATGTTACCTCATCTTGCTTGGATTAAAAGGGGAGAGGGGGAACTCCCCCCATCGCCACACATTCCCTTATTGAGAATCTCTTCTATATAAAAAGAAGAGTCTGCATATAAAAGACAATCCAGAGACATCTTTGAAGGTTCTCTTTCAAAGCATCTCTACTTCCCTGAGCGTCTGGGGATTTCTGTTATTAATTGAAGTTAATTTTCTAGGATATCAGTTTGCCATGCACGTGGGAAAGATTGATAGCCTCTTCGATTCTCAAGAGTGTTGAAAATGACACTGTTCCATCACCGGGTGTCTTCACTTTTATCATCACAAATCAAATTATAAACATCGGGGCAACCTTGCTGGAATCTGGCTTCGGGAGATTTCCATAAGATTAATTAGGCGGCCAAAGCAAAGATGGTAAAATCTAAGGGGGGGAGGAGGCTGGGGGAAGGGGGGGAGAGAGGCACCATTCATTCCTTGTAGAATGGGAAGTCAATTCAACAATGGGTAATTAGCGTGGGCCATGGATTCTCAAAGGCACTGAGGACACTGGACTCTTTCTCTCACTCTGATGTTTAGTGCGGTATTGTGGACCCCTCATTTAATTAGTGCACTTTGATACCCACAGGAGCTTGAAGCTCCAGGGCATGCTAAACACAGACTGACACCAGCAAGCTTCTGCCTCCTTCCAGTCTAATTAGAGACACAATGAGCTGCAAAGACAATGTTTTACTCCAAGATTTCTTCTGCAGATACCTCTGGCAGGAAACAATCGTTTATTTTGTGTCTATATTGGTATTCAGATTAAATTGTTAGCATGCAAAAGATGAGCTAAGGGCACATATCTATTAAAAATGCTTAGCAGAGTTCAGAAATGATGGAAGCAATTTGTGGAAAAAAAAAGTATTTTCCCCTTTGGATTTTTTTTTTTTTTTTTGTTCTCTTTTCTAATTAGAAGTAAATGATTTGAGTAAGAAAACCAAAATAGGCTGGACTCCAAAGCATCTCTTATGAAACTATTTGTCCCCCTTTGCATTAATAATTTCTACCTCTCAGACAAGAGAATTTTTAACTTAACTGTTTGCAAAAGTGGAAGGGAGAAAAAATAAAAAGACAGAAACCAACAAGTACTTCTGTTCCAATTGTCTGTTGAAATGAACACCCACCTACCTGAACAAGTCATTGTGCAGAGAAAATGTTACTCAGATTTACAGCTCTTTAAAGAAGCAACCCCCAAAAGTTTGTCGCAGTGATTGTGTGTGTGTGTGTGTGGTGTGTTGGTATATATATTTATAAAGTTACTTTTGATGGACAGTTCTATGCTGATTGGAAGAATATAAATATCCCAAGGGAAACTGCGTATTGAAAATTAATCTCAGCATACACAAAACACTTGTATGTGCTGCTTAACAATAGGCTGGAGAACCAGTACTCCTAAAAATTCAACATCTTCTATATTTATAGTATCATTATTTTCCTCTTTCTCTGGTAATTAAAAAGAAACAGACTAACATGTAACAATATGTTGACTCTTAGAATAGAACGCTACTCTGCTGGTTAAATCATGGTGATCTGGGCAGATCTACAATATAATAAGTCGTTATAAGGTGAGAGGGAATGGATGTGAAAACATAGGAAAAGAAAACCTGAAAAAAAAAAAAATTCTATTCATTTTAGGGCAAGGTCTACGAGTCTACCCAACTGTGGGCAGGTAGGGCTGAGGAGCAGGCAGGGGAGTGGTCTTAGCCTGTTTCCTGATGTCAACTGTAAGACCCTTGGTGCTGCTCTTACCTGTGCTTACTTTGATGACCCCTTGAAGACTGCTTCTGCTGCCTGGGGATCACAGGAGGGCTACAGAGGTCCTGCTACCCTCCTGTATTCCTCTGCAAAATCTGTTTCAACGAAGACAGTCTTCACCAGCCCCACAAGCTGTAACCCTTTAGGTATCAAAGATGAACTAAGAGCACATATCTATTAAAATGCCCAAAGAGTTATAGTGAATTAGGTCCAGTTGCTGGCCGGTCACAAGTGGAGTTCTCCAGGGCTCAGTATTGGGGCCAGTTCTCTTTAATATCTTTATCAATGATCTGGATGAGGGGATTGAGTGCACCTGCAGTAAGTTTGCAGACAACACTGAGCTGGGTGGGATTGTTGATCTGCTTGAGAGTAGGAAGGTTCTACAGAGGGATCTGGGCAGGCTGGATCAATGGGCCAAGGCCAATGGTATGAAGTTCAACAAGGCTCAGTGCTGGGTCCTGCACTTGGGTCACAACAATCCCATGCAATGCTACAGGCTGGGGGAAGAGGGGCTGGAAAACTGCTGGGTGGAAAAGGACCTGGGGGTGCTGGTCAACAGTCAGCTGAATATGAGCCGGCTGCATGCCTAGATGGCCAGTAGCATCCTGTTTTTTACCAGAAATAGTGTGGCCAGCAGGACTAGGGAAGTGATTGTTCCCCTGTACTGGGCACTGGCGAGGCTGCAACTCGAGTCCTGTGTTCAGTTTTGGGCCCCTCACTACAGGAAAGACATGGAGGTGCTGGAGCGTGTCCAGAGGAGGGCAACCAAGCTGGTGAAGGGTCTAGAGCACAAGTCTTATGAGGAGCGGCTGAGGGAACTGGGGTTGTTTAGTCTGGAGAAGAGGAGGCTGAGGGGAGACCTTCTCGCTCTCTACAACTACCTGAAAGGAGGGTGTAGTGAGGTGGGGGTCGGTCTCTTCTCCCAAGTAACAAGAGATAGGAGGAGAGGAAATGGCCTCAAGTTGTATCATCAGGGGAGGTTTAGATTGGATATTAGGAAAAATTTATTCACTGAAAGGGTTGTTAAACATT
Organism: Haliaeetus albicilla; assembly: GCF_947461875.1. NCBI lineage: Eukaryota > Metazoa > Chordata > Aves > Accipitriformes > Accipitridae > Haliaeetus > Haliaeetus albicilla. Next base: position 28,122,707 of record NC_091496.1, read on the forward strand.
GGAGCAGTCTGCCCAGGGAAATGGTTGAGTCACCATCCCTGGAGGTATTTAAAAGATGTGTGGATGTGGTAGACTTGGCAATGCTAGGTTAATGGTTGGACTTGATGACCTTAAAGGTCTTTTCCAACCTAAACAATTCTATGATTCTATAAGCATGTCATAAAGTCTAGCAGGAGGGAAAAGCAGGCTCAGCCTTGACCTAAAAATTCCCAGCCAAATTTGGACAGGGTTCTGGTCAGAATAACCAGAGCACTGAACAGATTTTGCCTCAGTTGGAACCCCCATCCCAAACTCAGAGGCTATATCTATACTAGTAAGCTAAATGTAAGGACCAAATTTACTATAAAACAGATATAGATATGTTTTTAACAGTCTGAACCACCAATATATTTGATTATAAAACTTGTAATGCTTACTTCCTTTTACAGATATTTAGCCGAAATACCTCAAGCAAGTTTGTGGTGACCCAATACTGCATACTGAGGTAACATGGAAACCATATACCAAAGTGGAATACATAGAAATATTCCAGGAAAAGAGTTAAGTAAGCTTGGTTTTATGGTAGTAACTGCTATATTAAGTCCAGGTCACAGGCTTAAGTCGTGGCCTGCCATCACTCATGACATTGACTTTTAGCAGAATCTCATGTACACTTTTGGCCTTTGCCACCTAGCATTTTCCCAGATATATCCAGCACTCCCTGGGGAAGAGCACAGGTCAGAGACTGCTCGTAGAGTACAAACAAGTTTACAACATGTCTATCTTCTCCGTGGCACAGTCCTCCAACTCAACAGTCTTTGTACTCTCCAAACTCCCACACATTCTAATCCCACACATTAAGGTGCAAACAAATCATCAGTTTGGGGCTAAAAACCCATCAGTCAGCCAGGCTGCAGAGGAACACTCACATTATTTCATGAACTTTGAACTGAGGGAAACACTCCCCAAATAATTGTCGTGTCTTATGGCTATGACATTCGGTGACCCTGTAGGAGATCCAGAAGCTATGTAGTGGAAGTGGAGTCAGGGGGCATCACTTGGCCCAAGGACCTGCGGCTAGGCCCTGGTCCATGCTCTTTTCTCTTTCTGACTGAGCCATGGAGAGATCAGGACATGAGATGTCCATTACAAGGCTTGTGAAAAATTATTACAGTTCCTAGTGAGGTTTGCTGTCTCTTGTCACTTGACATACCTGTTCTCATATGGAAACATCCAGATAGGATTTTTGTTGGACAGAGTTTAAGTGCGTGTTGCTTCTCATTTAATAGGTTTGCAACAGGCACATGTTGTGCTCAGGACCACCTGGCCGGCTTACTGTTGCAGAAGGGAGTTCCCAAAGGATGTCACCAAAGATATAACCACATAAAAGTGTTAATTTTCCTTGGAGATACCATTTCAATTTTCTTCTTTACTCTCAATCCACTTTGGTACTCCTGGCCCTGGAGAACTTGCAGCAGACAAGACTGAGGAGCTCTGGTATTAGGGGTGTGACTGATGAGCTTTGAGGGCCTTCCCTGAGGAGGCAATTCTGTGCTACTTCCAGTTGTCCAGCTCATAGACCAGGGTTTCACCCCAGAGAAGGTGGGGGTCACCGAAAGACTCTGAAGTGTGAAATAGGTAGGAAAGGGCTAATGAATTTCCCTTTTCCACTGAACCCAGCATGAGGTGGGGTTGACAGCTGATGGCAGTAAATCCTTCTATACTCCAGAGCTTGTCTTTCAGAGCCTGAACTATGGACATAGGGCTACTAGGCAACATCTAGATTTGTTTTTTTTTTTTAAATGAGATTAAATTTTACCACTCTGCTTCCATCTTTGAATGGAGAAAGAAATAGCAGTGACTATATGCAGTGGATGTCTTCTAGTAATAATCCTTTACTGTAGCTAGACTTACTTTAAAAGCATGATCTGTTCTCCCCAAGGCTACTTATTCCCTATCTGAAACATTAAAGTAACTGCTGAATAATTAGCCGTTGATACCTTGGAAATTAATGTTTAAAATGTGTAGGAAAAAAATAGTACATTTTCTTCAGGAAAAAAAAAATCAAGCTTTAAGTTGAAAGAAACTGCATAATCCTTTCAAATGTCCCCCACTTCCCAAGAAAACAAAACAGAGGATATTATTACTATTTACAATATATCCCAAGTTTTTTGTTATTTTTGGTGGATTTCTGAAAGCTATAAGGCAATTAATTAGGCAAGGACTAGGATTTCAATGTATTATTGTCCATATGCTGTTTTTTGATGTGATGACATGGGCCTGATATATAAAAACTACAACAGGTGGGGGGGAATAGAAGGGAATGGAGCAACTGAGCAATAATTAGGTTTTAAATATTTAATATTGTTGAGAAATAATTAGGTTTTCAAAAATGGACATAGGTAGCAGTCAACAATGAAACCCAAGAAGCTTTCTCAGGTGCATGTGGGCTTTTCAGCCATTCATTTCTGTGTAATTAAAGCTGTCATTCTGAATACACCTGTCTGAAACTAAATCAATGAAATCTTGTCTTCCTGAGTATGCACAGCTTCAGAGCCTTTGCTGTTCCTTATTGGTTTACACAGTCACAGGAAAATTAAAACAACATATATAGTCAGAATCTGTAAAATCACCTCAAATTTCTGGTGCTGCTTCTTGGGAATACAGTAAACTATGGTGTGGGGACTGGAATGAGTAGCTGTGGTTGGAAGCTGGAACTTCATAAACTGGCTTTCTCACTAGAGAGAATCTTCAGGTAACTACATCCTCTGTGTCTACTAGCAAAAGCCAGCTCTGAAAACTCCAGCTCCTAAGCAGATGGATATCCCAGGAGCCGCGTGTTGGGTATTCCAACAACGTGCGCTTGCCAGCAGTAGCTGGAGTTGTGGAGGGAAAAGATCTTCTCATCACTTTGTACCACCATGTCTTTTTGGCAGGGATTTCCTTGATATGTAGTTGTCCAGTATGACTGATTAGGCTACGATCAGTAACTGGTTTATTTTCAAGACTTGATCAAAGATGACCATGGGCCAAAATCCAGGAACCCCTTAAATACATAAACTTGCTATTAAAAATGTTGTAAATCATCACTGAAAAAAGACTGACTGACCTGTGCTATGGGTCTGTTGCATTATTTTAGGTAACAGTAAGTCAATATCCAAAGAGCAGTACCAGCAAGAAGAACCAAAGAAAAAAGAGAAAAAGGCTCTCATGCTCTTCTTGCTTGTTCCTTATTGTCTGCCTTATTTCCATTTGACTATTTTCTCTGCCACCCCTCTATCTGCTCCTTTTGTTTAGAAATTCATCTCATTCCCTCTTGAATTCAATGATGCTTCTTGCTTCAGGGGCCCTTTATAGTAATTTATTCCATACACTTCTAATCCTTCTGTGTAAAATAGTTTTGCCTTAGCATTTCTTTTCTTGTTCTCAACTTTCTAATTTTTAGATCATGTCTTCTAGCTTCTGTGGTCTTGCAAGTGTAAAGAGCTTGCTTGGATCAATTTTATCAGTCCTCTTCATAATTTTTAAAACTTCAATTGGGTTACATGAAGTCTCTTCTTTTCCACTGAGAATATGCTCAACTTTCTCAGTCTTTCCTCATAACTTAAATCGTTGATATCTGGTATCGTTTGTATAATTGCTCTACACTGCTCCCCTGAAGAGCAATTAAACCTTTACAAAGGTATAGTGGCCAGCACTGTATAAATTACTCAAGGTAAGGGTCTGAAAAGTAAAAATTATTCTTAAATAAGAATAATTCTGATTCTCTTGACTTAGATGGAAATTCCTCTAGCATCACTATTCAAATTCCAATTCAATTTGCTATATTTTTAATTTCAGCTACATAGTGGAATGAAAAATGATTAAAAATTATTTCCTATGTATAATAGGTAGAATGAAGGGGGAGAAACAGTTTGCTGCTATAAAGATGATATAGCAAGGAAAAAAAGGGCCAAATTAGAGAACAAAAAAGTTATCACCCAACTGCACGTGACACTAAGGGCTCATATGCCCTTCCCAACCCTTCTAGGGGTCACCGACTCCCAAATGTTGTTCTAGGGGTTAAAAAAAAAAAAAGAAGATAAGTGCCAAAATTACAAAACCACAGAAAGAGTACACTTCCAGAGCTTGGCACTGTCTGTACCCCATCCTAGTTGTCCAGTGCATTTCACCTTACATATAGAGACAAATAGTTGTGCTCAAACCTGGCTTTAGTCACTGCACTGACTCAAACTCCTTTCTCTTAGTAAGCAAGAGCAATACCTTTTCCTGTACACATGCTTAGTACATCACCTGTGACAGAAACTGAATCTTTTACACAACACAATGGCACACTTACGTGTTTTTTATTTGTTGACTATAAATATAAGAATCTCACTTTAACTAACCACACATGCTACAATGATGTCCCAAAGTAGGAGGTACATTTTAAAATGCTCATTCACAATTTTTTTCCTAAGTTAAATTTGTTTAAAGCTTTTTAAAACACCTCTGCTTATCACCATTTTCTAAAATATTGAATAAATACTTATTTTTCAAAACCCTTCATTGACCCACATTTCTTTAGAACACTGGAGAGCCTGGATGGCCTTAGAGGACTGCACTCAGACATTTTATGCATTCATAAGCTCTTTATTACTTTCATATTTATGGGAACTAAAGAAAACTGATCTTTAAATGTGCTCCTCAGATGCCTGGAAAATGTTTCCGTACAAATAGTAAGCCATTGACCAGCTAACAGTGTAGTACTGTGTATGTTGCTGTTGTTCTAACAGCTCAACTGGCTCATTGAGATATTATTTTAGATAATGGCCCAAACAAGCAGTAGTATTGGCATCGATGTCTTGTGCCACTCCCAAATATGGGATGCTTTTTTATTAGCTTCAGGGGTGTGTTCTTGTATTCCTACAATCTAACGGACCAGATTCTATGCTACAGTAAATCAGCTTATCTCCAGGAGTGCAGAAAGGTATTTGTCGTATAAAACTACCAAGGATCTTTGCTTCTAAATAAACCATATCTTGTCCAGATATATCTGTACAGAAACTACTCAAGTCAGAAGGATGGGTGCTCTGCCCTGTAATAGAATCTGGGCCAGGATCTGTAGGCTCCTTTATACAATCCTGCAAAGAAAGCAAAAAGCATTGTGGTGATTCTCCCAGAGAGATAAAAGGCTATGTGGTGGAAGAATTCCCCAGAGAGCGGTGAAAAGCTTTGCAAAACAATTCCCCATGTAGTCCTCAACATCTCCCAAATGAATTGTTTCACTTAAAAATAGGAGAGATTCACTAAAACAAAGCTGTTTTCAGGAAACTGAGATCTTTATGGTAGGATGATGTTGTTACTATTTCTGTATCAACCACACTCTTAAATATTTACTGCTTTCCTGTATGCAGTCCCATCTTCTATTTTCCTGTAATAAGTAATCTAGTTTCTTTATTAGCTGCAAATTATCTGTTACCCACAGGTTGCACACAGCCAAACTAGCTAGATTGACAGAATTTCTCATTCCCCCCAAAAATCCTAATTAGTTTGTCACCTTACACTTGCCCTTATAAATGTCTCAGAGTTATCATGCAAACCAAGAATCTTTCCTCTTTAATGCCACTAATGCCTACCAACAGACATGATACTCTCTTACAGCATATTCTACATATATGCAGCTGTTCTGTCACAGTTAACTGTAACTGTATTCCTGGCAGAAAAGCCAGGTTAAGAAAGCATGTAAAAAAGTGTGTTTTCCAGTGTGTCTCCACTTGCTGGGCTGTTCTTCCTCACTGCCATCCCTGCTGTCCACTCACAGTTCTGCAATTTGATGTGCTCTCTCAGCCAAGGTTTACCACAAGCTCTGCAGAGTCCTCTTCATGCTGCACATTTCCTTTTGCTTGTCATTCACTTTAGCTCTGTCTCTTCACATACCTTCCTTATCTCTTTTTCCTCTTCCTCTTCTTCCTCTCTATAGGCTGTTCTCAGCTCGCTCCCATTGACCTCCTTGCTGCTTCTCATTTTCTGCATTTAGAACTAAGCATGTTTCATTGATAAATCTCTTACACTCATTTATCCTCTTGAGGACCTCTGCTTCTCTCCCCAGCTCCTCCACATTCAACTTAAGATTCTTAATTGTTAAACATCCATCACATATACAGTCCTCTCTAAGTCCCTCATTGTTCACAGCTGAATGCAAACCACATCTCCAGCGATGGATGGCAGCACTGTAGTCACTTTGGAATGCCCTGTTTTTCATACAAAAGCAGACACAAAGGTAAACTGATGGACACTTCCTGCTAGCACGATGCAACAACTTTATAGAAAATCATGCAAGTAAAAGAAAGACATGAGTCTGGTGGTGATAACAAATATGGAGCGAGTGGCACAATACACAGAAGGGAAGATACAAGTGAAGTTCTTTGTTGGGTGCACAGCCCAGTTGAAGAATGCTCAGGTTAGCACTCAAAGATAGAAAGAGACTTTCTGTAAAGCTCCGTAATGAACAACACAATGAAGACTTCCAATTCCATGCACCTGCACAAGCAACTCAAAACCAGCTACACTCCCTGTGAAATCTTGTTGAGAGGAAACTGTTGGAAATCATGACCAGGTTCAACAGGAGAAAATTTAATTATAAGATTTGTGAATATTTTCTATTATTTGATGTATCTGAATTTTGGAATGTCTGAAGTTGGACCTGCATTCTTTTTCCCTAAAGTCCTGTGCTGACATAAAACATCACTTCTTAAGAATAGCTTTTGTTATATATGACGATGTCAAGATACATTGATGAGCTTTATCCATTAGAAGCCTTTCTCCTTACTTTCCTGAAAGACCTCATGGTATCGTAGCAGTATGTGAAGATGTATTGTTAAGATACATGTGCTAATAAGAGGAATTACTGGCTTCTGTTCACACTCACCTGGAATACAGAATTGGCTCTTCTATTACTGTTTCCAAAGGTGGTGTTCTAATATTCCCTGTTGGTTGGAACACAGAAACTTTAACGTAGGTGGATCTACTCTGACCTAGGAAAATCTCCATCTGGCTACTTACTAAAACTTTACTGCCCTTTCCCAGTAGCTCACAGGGTAAGCCTAGGAGGGAATATCTGTTCTGTGAAATTTTCCTCCCCAAACCTAAAACTTTTTTCTTATTGTCCTTAATCTAATCTTTTTCTACTATAACTGTTTTCTCTTTTGACACAAAAAGTTAGACCTGTCAGTGCTTAAAGTAATTTTATAAGTCATATATATTTTACCACTAGTTTGTGCCTGGTATCTTAATATTTTCCTACTCTGTGCTTTTTGTTAGTTGGTTCTATCATATTTTTATCAAGAATCTAAAGACTTACTCCTACTAACTGCTGCAAGTTGTTCTTTCAGTTTGGTACTGAGTTGTATCTGCTAATGACCCATAGTTAATATTACTTACTAATTCTGCATATTGGAATTGTGCCAAGAGGCCTCAGTAAGGATGAACGCAGTCATGATGTACAACTGATGGTAACTGGTAACGCCTGCCCACTAAAGAAGGGCTTAGTAGAGGAGAAAAGAGAAGAAACAGGGCTTCCAGAATAAAAAAGCAAAGTTTTGCCGTGTAAAAAAGATGGTAACAGGGATGGGCAAGACGTTGTCTCAGCTTTCACTTTCTCCTCTAGGTTATTCACAGCCGTATTGAACAAGGTTGGTTCTAGTTCTGATCTCTGAAGTACCACTAATGAATAACCTCATTCCACTGAGAACTCAACATTTATTCCTACTCTTGCCTTCCCATTTTGAAAGCAGTTTTTAATCCATGGCAGTACTGTATTTCTAACCCTGTGGTTATCAAGTTTCTTAACTGACTCTTATGAGGTACTTTATCCAAAGGCTTTTGAGAATCAAATGTCAATTTGTTTTACTTGTTCAAATTTTAAGAGAGTGTTTAGAATTTGTAATGTTTTTATTACAATTTAGATGGTTTCATTACATTGCAGGCAAACTGAACTCCCTTATAGAGAGGTTTTTTTTTTTAAATTAAAATTATATAATTGCTGTTAATTATTTTTATTTATTGTGGCATATTACATTGAGGGAATGCCCTTTATCCCTTCAGCACATTTCTCATTCTCTGATATTTGCCTAGGACTAAATCATGAAACATTGTCAAAAGTAACTGAAATTGTGGTGAGAAGTGATATGAAAACTCAGCCAATGACAGTGTCAACCTCTTGGTCTGCCAACACCTAGGAAATAAATGCAGTATACTGATAGAAGAAACTAATATGACAGATATTACTGGGCTATCTGAAGCCTTTGAAATACAGACTATCTTGTGTATGCTGTTAAGACACGAGATCTTATTCAAAGAAGGGAAATTTATGTTACTAAAGTCCCTCTAGAACAATAAAGTTGTTGACATGAAGAATAAGAAGGACAAACTCCTGTGGAAAATAATTTGCTTTCTGTACCATTTATTTTTAGAGTAATTTCTTCCCTATGCAGCTTGTCCAACAAAAGTGCCCTGGAGTATTTAAATGAAAAATTTGGTCATAAGGGCTGTTTTTATTGTTATTCTTTTGAATGAATATGCTGTGCCTGTTGATCTGTTGTAGGGGATGAAAAGCATCTCAGATTTATACAGTCAAGAAAAATTTTTGAGTGTTTAAGTTCAAGTAATTAAGGTTCCTGGAAGAGACAAATATAGATATTACCCTTTCAAACTGAGAGTGCTTATATACACAGTAGTCATCCATTCTTTTTTCCTATGAATTAGGATTCCTGACACTCCTGATAGATAGATGGATTGGCTTGACTTTTTAACTTCTGTTGATTCCTACTTTTTCTTTCTTCCTTCCTTCTTTCCTTTCTCTCTTCTCACCCCTTTGTTCTTTCACTCTTTCTCTCTTTCTCACTTTCCTCCCTCTTTCTCATCTTCTCTCCTTCTTTCTGGCTCTTTCTCTCTTTTACTCTCTTTCTCCCTTCCCTTCTTTCCTCCTTCACAGGGAATATACTTGACATTTAATGTAGTTCTTCTATATTCCCAATTCAAAATATTAACCCCCCCCCCCCCCCCCAAGCTATTTCAAAGAAGTTTGGGAAAGGTCTTTTTCACTGTGCTTTAAGACCTAGTTAAATCTCCCCCCCCACACCCCTCCGGTTTTTCCTCTTTCAGACCATTCCACTGTTCTTGGAGGAGATATTTCACAAGATCCATGTTAAATATTAGAAAAACTTTGCTGCTTCACTTAACACTCACTTTTTCATTTGATGAGCTTTCCTGCTGGCATGAAAAATTAGAGTTAACTGTGTGGTAAAATGTCATTCATGTTAAGACATAACATAACCTTGAGTCCTGTGTTCAGTTTGGGGCCCCTCACTACAGGAAAGACATGGAGGTGCTGGAGCGTGTCCAGAGAAGGGCAACGAAGCTGGTGAAGGGTCTGGAGCACAAGTCATATGAGGAGCGGCTGAGGGAACTGGGGTTGTTTAGTCTGGAGAAGAGGAGGCTGAGGGGAGACCTTCTCGCTCTCTACAACTACCTGAAAGGAGGGTGTAGTGAGGTGGGGGTTGGTCTCTTCTCCCAAGTAATGAGTGATAGAACAAGAGGAAATGGCCTCAAGTTGCACCAGGGGAAGTTTAGATTGGATATTAGGAAAAATTTATTCACTGAAAGGGTTGTTAAACATTGGAGCAGTCTGCCCAGGGAAGTGGTGGAGTCACCACCCCTGGAGGTATTTAAAAGCCGTGTAGATGTGGTGTTTAGGGACATGGTTTAGTGGTGGGCTTGGCAAGTGCTACGTTAACGGTTGGACTTAATGATCTTAAAGATCTTTTCCAACCTAAATGATTCTGTGATTGTATGATTGTTGAGAAGCCATGTTTTTAAATGGATTTAAATGTCTAAATATTTCAGTAGACCATACAAGAATTTCCAAAATTATAAAAACAGCACTTGAACTTCTCGTTATTTAGATGCCTTTGAAAATATTTCCCAATGCTTTTAATTAAAGTATCAGAACCATCATAGGCTTTTGAACTTCCACTTGGGTTATTCCATTCTCCTAACTCTTCTTCCAGGTCATGTTAGTGTGGCGCAATAACTATCTACTACGTTATTTCATATGCTCCCATGAGGTTTATCTCTGTAGCATGGTATGGATTTTTAAGTATATAAGAATATACACTTTTTTAATAAGGCAGCTTGTCAGTTCTGATTCCAATGTGACTATGCAAGAGAAGTCTGACCTCTTTAAGTACAACATCTGCACATTTGAATTTTCAGAAAATTTGTATTATTATATTAAACTTACTTAATATGTGACAAGAACTGAATTTTGATTTGAGAAATATTTTCTTATTTACATGATACACTATTTATATTACAACAATGGTGGGTCTTTTTTGTTTGGTCATTGTGCATATGTGTCACAAGATCTATGTTCTTATAAGGTTATGCTCTAAAAAGACAAAACCAGACAGTGTAAGAGCTGGAAGAATTATCATCCCTATTTCACTAAAAATAGGGTCCTTGGACAAATTCAACAGTTTGCCAAGGTCAAGTAGAGTAAACCGTGCTAGGCACTGATCTCAGGTGTCTACTGTTGGTTGTGCTTAATATGTTAGTAGCCTTTCCCTCATTATTCCCTGGATTTTGTTGGAGGATGAAACCAAGTGGCTGCTGAGAAAGCAGACCCCAGACCCACCATGAGGAGCACTGCACCATAAGGCCCTACATAATGCTCTGCCATAAACACAGCAGAACACAAAGGAATCGTTAGCAAATTTAGCACTCTGGGTCTGAAGAACTTTGGTGTCAGACCTGTTTGAGGTCTGTCTGATTAATATGCTTCTTTGGCATATCAAATAACACTTCCAAGATAAAATTGGAAATTATTTTAAGCTGGCTTATGCTCAAAGCCTCTTGATCAGGCACCATAGCTCCTTTTTAGCCTTTGCTTGATACGTATACTGACTTCGCACACATAAAACACCGAGACGTCCATTGATTTCAGTGAGGGCTGCACACCTCAGCATACAGCTTAGGAGAAGGGCAATGTTCTCACTCAGATGTTTACCCACACTTGGCTCTTTTGAGTTGAAAGAGCCTTCCAGTGCTTGAATTGGTCAAATTGCTCCAGAATCAGGGACCGTAGGACTCTGACTTGGAGTGTGAAGCACTCTCCTGTGTTGCAGAGACAGTGGTTTTAGAAAGAGCTAAACAGAGATTCTGCACCTGACACAGAGCTACAAAGCCCCAGTGAAACTCTCTCTTATGGAGAAAGTAGAGTGCTATAAATAAGCCAGTTGCAAGCTAGGGATTGTGACTTTATTATTGTGCTCAGGAGCTTAACAAAAATTCAGTTGCTTTTATTAATATAAAGTGTGATCCAGAATTAAAGCACCACCGCCCAGTGCAGGTTTCATCCAGGAGATTCTGGGACCTGCTGTCTTGGGTAATGCTCTGAAATTTTGAAATTGTCTCTGTGAATCTGCATCCCATTTACAAAAATGACTGAAGGTGCGTAAGCATTTAGCACACACTGGTTTTTAGGGAAGAGAGGATTGCTCTGAATAAAACAGAAGAGAAAACCTTACAGCAACTTGGGGAACAATCACCTGTCATCTCAGAACAGGGCATATAATAGACAATCTGCTTCAAGCCCTCTGTCACTTCCCTGGAATTTAAATTCAAAGGGAAAATATAACAATGTTATTCCTTCTTGCTGCATAAAGACTTCTTTCTACTCATAACAAAAATAAGAAAAGATGGTTATTACATGTATTACTTTGGCAATTTTAATCTACACTTTCAATTTTTTCTTCCATATCTAGAAGGCTATTGTATGTCCAGTGGTTTCAACGTATATACCACTTAACATATAATGCAAGAAACATACATCATGCCAAAATCATTTAGTTTTTATTACAACTTTTTCCTTCCAATTTTCTACTTATAATGAGTGCATAAAAGACCCCTTTTCACCCTATTGTTTTTAGTCTAAAAGCCACTTTATTCTTAATAAAAGGAATAATAAGTGCCAGTTGTAAAATACTCTGTCAATCACTCCAGCACTTACAATTGTGTAACACCTTTCTTTAGGACCTCTTAGAGTGCTTTAGAAAAGATAAAAACAAATAAAATAAAATTACAATTACATTTAAATGCAGAATTAAACTAATCAATTTTAGATCACTTGAATTTTGTTACTGAAGGTTGAAAAGAGACAATGTGCCTCTGAACACCCTGCAAGTAGCTGAAAGCTGCAGTAGCCTTGTCCAGGCTGATCTTTGAATGAGCTATTTCAGAAGACTGTCATTAAAAGCAGCCTGAATTGTAGCAGAAAACATCTTCTTTTGCTCTGATTCCCCATAGCTGATATTCTTCATCTTGCATTATATTCATTTTCCTGTTTTTTTCTGCTGCATATTGTTTCCCCTGTGTGCACTGGTGGTGGTGGGAGAATTCTTTCTTGAGATAAAAAGGTAAAATTTGGATCCTTCAATAAATCCCATATTCAGGTTAATTGGAAGGGGTGAGAAGTGAAAACTAGGTGGGATGAAAGCTCAGTATGCTGGGACCAATGCTTAGCTTGTGTACTATGAATATTTAATTTAGGTTTTGAGATGACCATGGTTTATAAATTCAGGAAAACAAAAAAATGAGTCAGACTAGACATTATCCAGTGATTGAAAATGCTGGCTGCCTTTACAGTCACTAGTTAAACATATCTGAGACACCTAAATTAGATATCTATAGGAAATGTTCCCACATCTTTTCAAAAGGATCAGTGCAGCTGGTTTTCTTGTAGTCCATACTGTGGGTCCTCAGAAAGACACATCAGTGGTTCATGATCTGGATACCTGTTTCTGCAGTTATTTTTGGTAGTGGGGGTCTCATTACAAGAAGGTCGTGATCCATGGGTTTATGAAGCTATTTGTTAAAGGTAGTGGGAAGGTGACTAAACATAGTCATACAGGTGACAAAACTACTGTGCTTTTTTTTTTTTTTTTTTTTTACTAGCAGACGAATCAGCTTCTTGAGATATGCTGCTTTCTTCTCTAAGGGCTCCTTCAGGTTATAAAGAAGAGACAATCACCTTAATTTAATGGTAAGAAACATGGTGAAACAGATTATACCCATTTTCTTTCTCATGCCTTAAAGTTCAGCAAGTCTGAGGGGAATTTTTCAGTGCTCTTTCGATGAAACACATAAAACACTGAGGAAGGCTGTTAAAACTCATGCACTGTTGGAACAGAAGGAAGCCATCTAGTCAAATCCCATGAGCCAGCCCATGCAATGCCTGTTGTATGGCTGATCATCTGCAGTAACCATAAATAAATAAATTGGGAGCTGACAATATTCCGGGGATACCAACCTACTACCCAAAAAATTTAAACAGGGGGAAAGAGAGTGGAGTCCAGCCGACTTGGGCCGCATGCCATCTGAGATGTCGTAGGACTTTCTGTCCGACCTCCACTCTTCAAAATGACACAGGTATTCCCTAGGTCCTGTGAAGAATTTGCCAGCCCTATAAGAAAGTCTCAAACGTCAAAAAGCAGCTGATCCCTATATTTAGGCAATGGAATGGTGCTGTGACTCATGGGAGTTTCTACCTGTAGATATATCTACATTAAATAGCTTTGTTTAGGTATCTTGGTGCCACCTTGGGAGCGTAATTCAGTTGCATAAACAGAGATGTCTCGTGTCATTTGAGGATCCTTTGGGTGTCTGAGACCTCCAGAGAGGGCTGGTATATGTGACATGGTGGATCTACACCCTTCTGGAGCTAGCTGGAGGAGGCCAGGCATGTTACCTTAGGCGTTTTCAGATGACACTAGAGGCCTATATTTACGCAACTGAAAGAAGTCCTACATCTCTGTCATTTATGATGGCAACCTAGAAACCTAACCTCCACGCTCTAGGCACTGAGTGCTGATTTAGGTGTCCTAATCTCAAAAAGAACAAGAGTGCCAGTAGCAAAGGCATACTGTCAGGGAGAGAGGGCAGCGCGCTGGAGGAACGGCCCTACGCAGCCTTCTACGCCCCAGGATGTGACCCTCCTGTGTCGCCGACAGGGCCTCCTTCAACAGCTTCTCCTCAGCTGCACAGTCTCATTCCCACGTCATAACGGCTGCTATGCCAGCACAACCAGTTGTGAGGCTCTGAAGTAAATCAGAAAGGGAACTGATCCATTTCTGGTGGGTCATTTTTCACGGGGTGCGGGTCCCTGACTGCGCTCACCGTGCAGCTGTACAAACAGTGGTGCCAGCCCGGGGAAGGGGAGGAGGGAGCGAAGGAGCGGTGGGCAGCAGGAGCCATGTCTAAGTAGGCTTAAGCAGCCCCGCTGCCACGTGTGCAACCGCAGCCTCGGTGGCTCTCAGATCGTGCCTCTGCTCTAAAAGATTTCCTTTTGAAACTTTCCTTTTGCCTGTTTACTTACTGAGGCAGATCAGTCACTTGGCACCTGTGTTTGCCTCCTGCCGGTCTGCTTCTGTTTTTTCTCATGGTCAGTGACTGAGCAGTACCATTACTCTGGCAGCAACAAAAAATTGTCATTGGAATTCCTCCAAAAAAGAGCCAGTTGATGCTCTCTGTTTGGCATATGTTGGGGGTTCACTGCTGTTGCATTTTACCATCTTTTCTTTCTTTCAGGCAGTTGGTGCTTAAGGTAGCTGTTGCATGGGGAATGGGCACTCTCCCTGTTGTAAGGTTTCAGCACGGGAATGAAATCAGCTTCTATCTTCCATGTAAATGGGCTCATCGTGTCATCAGTTCATTTTCATAATTTCCTTTGGCTTCTAAAAGAGACTAATTATCCATACAGACATAGTCAGCCGGTAGGAAGATGCAAATTAATTTATGACTCATTGCAGTGGAGCTCTTGAAAACATATACAGGACTTTCAGAGCAGGAGTCGATGAGATTTAAACACGTGCTTAAAAGTAAGCATCCACGTAATTCCTTCATAAACAGGACATTAGTGAAAAGCACTAATGCCCACTGTTTATTCAGCACTAGTGCACCAAAATTTTAATTCTTTCAGATCTTTTTATACAAAATGTGATATCAAAACTTGCCTCAGAACTTAATGAACTACAATAGATTAGGAAGCAAAATTTCCCACAGAAATACCGTCTATTTTTAAAGTGGGGGAATTAAATGCTCTACAACCTCTTTAACCAGAAAAAATTTGAAAAGATCCACTCTTTAAGAACAGTTATTTAATATTGTAACATTCCTCTAAACTAATGTTTACTATTCCAAAAATACTTTAGAGCTGTCAATGCACACATCTTAAAAGAATTCAGTCTGCAAGCTAACAGACTGCTAATGTTTAAATAATAAATTTCTCTACTTTATGTACAGCAATCTTCAGGTTTGACTCTGTATGAAATAAAGAAGGTAAAAGCTGATGAGAAAAGTCAGCCAGTGGAGAAGATAAGTAATGACTTGACAAAGAAAAGAAAAAATATATGTGATATAGACATAAAAAACCCCAAACTCAAACTCCAAACCCTAGGATACTTACTAAAACAAAGAGCCAGCATAATACTTTAAAGATGCATCGGTACTGTTTTTAACATAGAGACGTAAAAGATTATTTTCTTTAAAAAAATACTATATCATATTTGTAATTCTATACAACTTCACAGTATTAAGTAAAATTTTTAAAACTTAAAACATGCCATTTTTATTAATGGTCCATTTTAAAACCACCAAACATTTTGATGTCAATTACTAAAACAAGGTTTAACGCTGTCAAAAAGCATTACTGCTAAAAACAGTCATCTTCTCGGTGTTTTCATCTGCAAAGCATTACAGTTTATAAAACAATTTTAACTTGGAATACGTAAGTCTCTATATGAAGGTTTCCATATGTTAAAAATTTTATTTGTGTGTTTGATTTTAAATTGCTTTGAAAAACAGACAGTTGAGGTTTATAGAAAGGAATCTTTCTTTTAGGAAATAAATGTCTCAAAAGTACAGGGCACCAGCAGTAAAAACATTCTTACCACAAATCAGAAACACATTGAGAAGTGTTTGTCGAGTACACCTTCTGAAACCAGAATTTGTTTCTATTTGCTGGAAAATTGAAAAATCTGTTGTATCTTGGCATGCTTGTTTGGCCCTGTCCCAGGCTGTTCATGCAGCAGTGGCATTATTGTGCAATAAGGCTTTCAGGACTTGTAAAGCTTTCAAGTTTCTCTTCCATTTAATTTCTGAAATGCAATGTATCTGCCAATGGTCTGCACAGAACCAGCCGACACTGTTGTTTTATGAAGTGAAAAGCAAAAGTGTGTATTCCATGATATTTTATTTTTAATAAAATGTGAGGTATTTTTAAGAAATGAAGACAATTAATCAGTGTCTCAGCTTCTGCATGGCACCTAGCCAGAAGCCACCAAGCAGACAGCTGAAGTTTAGAGATTGTTTTTGCAAGGCTAATTTAAGGTGAACTTAGATGGATTCAAGATTTATAAGCACTACAAAGTCTCGACTGGAGCAAAGTTCAACTAAGTAATCCACAGCTCACTCTGCAGACAAAGTGCTGCAGCCGAAACTTCCCTGTGATTTAGTCTACAGTCAATGAGAATTTTCAAAACAGGCAGAAGGAGTGAGTTTCACTGTTTCACTTCAAAGGTCTCCTAATAACTGAGAGGATTATACTCTTTTAACCAGTTGAGAAGGTTAGATGATTTTGAGTGAGTAGCTTTACATCCATCAATAATTCTAAGTTGAAAGTTTAAAAATACCGTATGCATGTACATCCTTTAACTCCTTAAGGGTAGCAGCGCAACAATGCACCTGCTTTGTAACCGCATCCAAACTGCTAAATAAATGACAGCTGCTGTTACATTGCTTTACTGAATTGAAGTTATTGGTAAGAAGATTAATTAAAATGCTTTACTGAAACATTTAGTAAAATCAAGATCCTTTAAACTGCTTCTAAGAGACTTCCTTCTTTCCCTGCTAAATAAATATATAATGCCCATTTAAAATCATTCTAATGTGAGCTGTGCAGACTTTGATGTTAGTACCTTTTACCTCTAGCATGCTAATGCCATATGTATATTTTATCAAATTAGAAAGGAGTTTCAAATGCTCAGTTCCAGTGACAAAGGTACTGCTGAAGTAAAAAAGCTGAGGATTGTCAAACTAAAATGAAAAAGGTACATGCAGGAAATGGCTATAAATTTCTTCTTTTTACAGGGGAAGACAGGAAATTATACATCATAATAGTAAAAGAACTATCCTTTATCATATCAAGTGGTTCTTCTTAAGTTCTTTTTGCTCACGTTTACCATTATTAGTGCAGTCAGAGAGCCCGGTTAATAAAGAATTACTTCTGCATTATATGATTGTACCTCAAATCTTCTGCAAAGAAGTCAGGGTAACACATGTGCTGTGAATTCTTAAAGAATGGCTGACAATTTATTGTGAGTTTTACATAGCCTATATTAGCATTAGCATTAGCCCACTGAACTATCCCTAAAATAATTTAAAAAAAACTCTAAAAAGACAGAGAGAGAATGAAGAAGTGAAGAAAAGGCCATATAGGATTGCACACACTGTATCAAAAATCCCATTAATATTATTATTAACAATAAAAACAACCATCGCTGTATTAATGTCATGCCTAGGAGTCATAATACTTTTTGAATAAAATATCAGAGACAATTGGGAAAGGTAATTACAATTTTGATTGATAGAAGGACCACCCGTATCTTCTATCTACCCGGCAAGATGTAATACAAATGGACTTAATTTCTCAAATGGAAAGTTGAAGGGGTGGGAAACGAGTTAAATCTGCTATGATGACTTTTAGAAATGACTGAAAACAGGAAACATTTTCTCTTGGAATGACTTAGACACAACTGCATCCTGCTTCAGCAGCAGCAGCTTGCTTAATAGTCTCACATACATGAAATACGGAAAAGCACTTCTGAAAAATGGGAAGTACGCTTTTAAAAATCAGAATATTAAAGATATCTGATGGAATATATCATCAGCTTTCCTTTCTTAGCCATTAAAAAGAATGGAAAGATGTTGATTTTTTGTTTGCTTTGTACATATAAGCTTTCAGGGCACTGGCTATCTTATTGACGTGTGTTAGTGAAAAGCTAATAAGATATTTGACTGAGAACTATGATCACATAGTAATTCAAATAAAACTTAAAAAGAACATAATATCATTAGAAACTCATCTTTGCATTTCTTTAAGCACTCAAACCTACCCTTTAGCTTCTATACAAATGACGTACTGGGAAGGTGAAAAAAGTTTTCATGTTCCTGCTTAGAAAAATGGTTTTGCACTGTGCCATGGCTCCAAAAATGTGATCAGAGCTACATATTTGGAACAGCTTTGATAGTCATTGCATAAAAGATGTTTCCAAGTATTTATATTAAATATCTTTGTGCAATTAGGCTTAGTGAAGTCATGCTCTGTTTTATTTGTTCCCTCACTCACTCTATGAATTTTGCATTTTTGACTTCTCTGTGTCCCTACCTAAGTGCTTAAGGTGCCTTTGTGGATTTTGCCCTTAATCTTCCATTGCTCCCAAGTTTTCCATAGCTCACTGAAACATCGCTGAAAAAATACATTAAAGATTGTGAGACACAAAGGGGTGCAGCCTAAGTATTATGGGTACACAGTAGCCCTGGATGATTTCTGTTGAACTTATAGAGGATACAATTCAGTGAGATTAGGGAGATTTTTGCCTGATCTGATGCTTTGCAGGACTGACACCTTTTCTTTTTGAAGTGTACCTGTTGTGCATTGAAGCTTAGAGTATGTCCCTTGGGGCCTGCCTTTTGGGGGATACATTTCATCCTGGAGAATCTGCTCATATTTTAAATGTTTTTATAATTATATGTGTCTTCTTCGAGAACCTTTAAAGAGAATTCGAGATTTCATTTTCCTTAATGATGTGCACAAAAATAAACCGAGTTGCTAGCTGTGTAAATGGGGTGTGTGCGGGAAACAACAAAAAAGGCAAATAAAATTGGCTGGCCGAACAAATCTGGAAGTGGTGACTTAATACACATACCTTAGCGCATCATAGGGGCCGCTGGATGCATTTGTTTCATTTCGTTACTGGTTTCCACATGGTTATTTATGTGGTTTTCAGCTTAACCGGGACAAAACCAGCACTTCACGCATTGAGGAATCGGCTACAAAGGCTGGGTCAGTTGTTGGTGCTGAAGGAGCTCTTGTGCAGAGGACGCACGATGTGATGTGGCTCCTCGAGGGTGCGCTTCAATCCCTCCTGGAGAGGGGAGTTTTAGGCTGGGTGAATGGGAGTCTCTGGCAGCAGCCCTCATACATTTTGCCTATCAGAAGAGTAGATAATGTGGTTTTTCATCCGAGGTTTCTTAGGCTCTCTGAGATGTTGCTTTTTTATCAGTAGGTGGTTCAGTCTGTGTGCGATTGCGGCTGCTTCGTTAACCGATGCCTGACTGCATCACACCAGTGCTGTGGGGTTTGTATTATTAACGCAGTCCTGCACTGCGCTAAGCAAGCCAGGCAGTGGGAATTGGTAATGCTGGGCGCTTCATGGGACGTGCTCAGCACCTTCCAGTACTGAGCCCTAACTAATGGCCTGGAATTAAAGCAGCATATTAAATTTCACAGTCGTCTTCATAATCAGGTAGGGGGAAAGG
The DNA here is from genome assembly GCF_947461875.1 of Haliaeetus albicilla. Classification (NCBI taxonomy): domain Eukaryota; kingdom Metazoa; phylum Chordata; class Aves; order Accipitriformes; family Accipitridae; genus Haliaeetus; species Haliaeetus albicilla. The sequence continues at coordinate 28,142,321 of NC_091496.1, forward strand.
TCATGATATATCCACCAAAGCTGCGACACCAGCAAAGCTCCATCTATATGTATGAAAAGCAACAAAATGTACTTAAAGAAATGTACTTTAAAAAATTGATCTAAGGACTGTAAAAGCACTCAAAAGTCTTTTTATATGCATTCTTTTACAAAAGTGGTTCTATAAAACATAAATAACTAAGAACATAATGTATATAATAATTTATCTATGGCATGTTAATCTGAAACAAGAAAGTTTGCCATCTTTTTAATGCAAATGAAACAGACAATCTTAATCTATGGGAGATGAATATTTCAATCCTTTCACCAGGAACTGAGATTATACTGTGGTATCAAGTCAGTGATAACTTCAATGCTCTAAATAATGTTCTTTCCATAAGAAATATTTTTATATTTAGAATGAACAGGTAGACAAATAATCAATTACAGGCATACAGTATGCACACGTCCCTGGTAATAATGTTATGTTTAAAATTTTCTGACAAAACAGCAGCAAGATTTTTTTCAGGTACTTAGGATTTTTTTCAGGTAATTTCTGTGATGAAAATTCTGCAGTCCTTATGTAGGCAAAGCTCTCACTGAAACCAATCAATGTGTTTTTAAAGAAAGATATTACCAGGGTTTTAAATAGAACTATGTAACTTTATCCTCTTAAACCACCTCATTCCTTCTACGAGATGGGCAGTGCTCTGTTATATAGACTCAGCCTGGCGCAAGAGGCCGTTGCATATGATCCAGCCGCTGACCGGGATCAGGAAGGGACTGAGTCATGGAGGAATTTGGCCCAATGTATGTAATGACAGTACAATCCTGATCAGCTGCACGTGTACTCATTTCAAGTTGCTGACTACACTGCTGAAATGTAGTATAGTATTTTGAGCTTTTAAGCTCTTTTCCAAATTTAATACCAATATTAGTCCTGCTGAAATGAATGAGGAATGAGAAAAAGTATCAAGTTACCCTTTTTGAAAAACAGATCTCAATTCCTTTTATAATGTTCACCACCTTTTTTCACAGTGAACCATAAAAAAAAAAAATTAACAAGGGGCTATGAGCTTTTCCCACCCAAAATTGTTGAGTACTGTACAATACATTTGAAAATCTTTGAAATGTTATGAATGTTTTTCTCTCTAGCTTTTATCTCTTTCACCTGTCTCAAGCACTGTGGCTGCATTACATCAGGTGAGACTGATTTCACCTAGAGGGTTCATGATGCTTGGGGCAGCTGAGTATTTCATACCTGTCCATCTCTACAAACAATCCACAAAAATTTAAAACAGAAAGAAAACCCGCTGCTGCCATTCAGCAAGAAGTCTATTACGAATCCCTAGGTGGCATGGAAAGCATTTAGACTCATTTCATTCACATGTCAGGTAAAGACTTTCATTTAGAAGTGAGATGAATGCTGAATAATGGATCTTTTGAATAATGTAATTAAGAATTCATTAAAGCAACCCTTAAAATAAAATCTCCAAAATGCAATGCGTGTATATTTCCACCCTCTAATGTACTAGAGAATCAAATGAATGAATGGAACATAATATAATACTGATGTTTACAAAATTTTCACATTTAAATTAGATGAACTCTCAATATAATACAGTATATAATTTTAATGGCTTCTGAGTAGGAACAATTAGGATTCTTGAAAGAGATTGGTGTCCTTGTTAGGAGGAAAATGAACGTCTCAAGACTAGTGATAATCTCTCTAAGTCTGGCTTTTGCAATACGTGTTTACTTGAAAACCTTGACTCCACTGAAGTCTACAGAAACTCTCACACTGATTTTTTTTTCCTTCAATATTTATACAACTGTTTTGAGTAAGCAAGAAAAAAAAAAAAAAAGCTGATATGGACTTGTGCCCCAGCTTTCTGATTTCCAGCAAAGCAGCTCTCTCCTGTGAAATGTCCTCCAAGACTTTCTCTGTTTGCCACTTATCCCACCCAGTCACTGAGGAGATTTTATCTTAATTGCACACCAGACCGGAAAGCAAACAGCCACTGAGTTATACACCCAGCATCCATCTAGGGATGGCCTAACTAGGGAAACAAAAGTCATCTGAATGCTCTGGGAGTGTATTTCCCAATCTTGTCAGCGGGAAATCCGGGATGAGAATTGCAGAGGGCAGGACCATCCCTGCCAAAGTCAGACCCCTTCCTGCATCATCCTCCATCCAGTCCATGGGCAGGACAGTATCCAGCATTAGGATTTTGAAGGAAAAGCCTTGGCTTCTTTTCACGCTTAGCTTGAATTTGAAGGTGAACTTCGACTATTAGAGGGTAAAGACTTGATCCAATTTGTGCACATGGATATGTGCAGAGGGACAGGACTGGTTTCATGGGCCTTGACCTCTGGCATTCAAGAATAGGAGTGTCAAGGAAAAGATACATTTTTAAGGATTTAATGATGACAGAAGCCCTTGATTATGCATAAGCAACTAAAATCAGGCTGAAAGTTAAATGTCTGACTAAGAATCTAAGCACACAAGACATTTATGTCACTATTGAATGGCTTAGACTACATGCCTAGCTTTTACACAGCCAGGGTTAGTTAGGATGAATTTTATTTAGGTTTGTCTTCAAATGAGAAAAAAGGGTGATGAGTGGATTGAAGAAGCTGTTATGTTGACAGGAACAGCAGTACCCCAAGATAAAATGTGGAAGGATAACTTCCTTGACTACATCTAGACTTATCTAACACAAATGTCCTTCTGGTACTCAAATCACTTTTTGGTTTTTTGAAGAAAATGTAGTTTATAGAAAGCAGTGTCAGGTATGGCCAGGAGGACTTAATTCCCCTGTTCTTTGTTATGGATACGCGGCAAAATATTAGAGGTCCTCAACAACTCAGAGAATATTGACCTGCATTTTTAAGAGTGAAGTGTTATGGCCCAACGTAAGTTTTCACCTGTTCTCAGGCCCCATTTTGATAATCAGTCTCTACTGTACCACAGTAAGAATATAATCACAATTCTACAGGCCCCAGACAATGGAGATGGTGACAATCCTTTATCCTACTCCTTTTTCTCTTTACAGAAATGTATGCAGAGATGTGGGAGGCAAGTCCATCCTGCCATCAGTACTTGTAGTGATGCTGAATGAAAAACCTGCCTCTTCAGCAACATCTGACTATTTTGTCCATCAAGTTTCTCAGACTTGAGAAGTCCCCATACAGACATGAAACATGGTCTCAATACACAGATCAACCAGGTAGCACAGATGCGGAAAAGAACAGAGCAGAATTCATTTCAACATCCCACAGCCACATGTTTATTTTTAAAGAACCAAACTTGGCAAACAGAGATTTTATCACACTTGTTGCTGGAAAAAACCGAGAGGCTCCAAGTACACAAAGCTTTTTCTGGGCCTTCAGAAAAAAAGTCCCCCAAAATAAAACCAACATCAGTTGAGATTATTACTAGACTGCTTTACCATATGTTTCAATGGTAAATGGCTTCCTGAATGTTTTTGAAAGGCTCATTTGGTTGTTTACGAGGAAGATGGTTGTCACTCACAGGATGCAGATCGATGGAAGTTCTCAGTTGATGTACTGGTGTGTGAAGCTTCCTGAACCTTACTTTCCTCCCTACCTTTAAGTTTATGTCATGTATCACTTGACTGGTTTAGCATTGACCCTCAAATTTAACATAACCTATTTTATTCATGTTGCAAGAGACTAGGAGTGCTCATGGAAATTACAATTATATCCCAGATGATACGTAGACTTTTCCAGCAGTCACTTTTAAGCTATTTTAACTCACTAGCTTGCGACTATCAGACCATATTCATCTTTTCTGCCTGCACAGCCAGTCACTGAACTTCTCTTTGCCCCTGCTGCTTTCCTAGCGGAGCATGCAAGCATACTGCAATGCTAAATTCGCTACGTTTCGTAAAGCATCTTACGAAGTTATTCTACGAGAAGATACTACAGAAGCGGAAAGTGTTCTGATTGCAATGTCACTTTTGGTGGGCAGAACAATTGTGCACTGAGAAATTTGAGGGGAGGAGCAGAAGAGTCAGAAGGAAGGTAGACAGCTGCCAACACAACCACTTCCAAATTGCTCTTCTAAGTATGACAAAGCAGGTAATTTCTTTAAATCATTCCTCTCACAGAGAAGTCTCTGTCATTGCTATGGAAGAACCTTAAGGTTATTACATTGCTAAGTAGGAACCTACAGCGCCTTCAGCTCAGACCACATGGATCTAATGGATGATTCTGCCCTGAAGGGGAGAGTCCATCGTTTCATTAGGAACTTAGGAAAAAGGCCGTATTTGATGGCAGTCCCCCAATGTCACTTGTAGTTAATCAATTGCCATATGTGCCAATCAGGCTAGGATGAGCTACAGGCAACTCTTTTTATTTATGGCTAAGAGACTGGGAATAGCCTATGCAGCTGGGAACCCAAGCAGACCCAAGGATTTTCCACAAGCTGGCAGTCAAGGAGGCAATTTATTGAGGGAGAAACCCCAGAGCAAGAAATTAAAAAAAAATAAAATAAGGCAGTGATATGTTTTACATTACAGAATTTCTCTTGGTATGGGTATCAGCTTCTGAATATTTCAGCAACATTGCATCTCATCTCTCATCTACATATCCATTGAGAAGTGTTCAGTAGAAATTGCCCTTTGTTCTGCAGCAGAGAATTAAACTGACTTGCAACTCACTGCCATACTTGGGCCCTGAAAATTGAATACACTTTGTGATGATTTTAGAATGGTCTAATTTTTACTCTTGTCAAACTAAACTGCAGGATTATCATGTGAAACTTTTTCAGATGTCCAGATTAATCACACAGGACAATCAATCTTTTATTCTACCCAATAGGGATAATCCGTTTTAGGCATTTTTGAGGGTAAAGGGGTTATTTAGCAACTGAATTCTATGACTTGTGACACTTGTTTTGAATTAGACATCATCTTGTCCTGGGAAACCACTAAAAATAAGATGCAGTGCTATCTCCTCCAGAGGCATCTACTTTTACCTTCCGCTTGTGCATGTATATCTATGTGTATATTTATGCTTACATATACATATCTTTATATATCTACATATACATAGCTATATAAAGGAATATATTCTTGCTTGTTTATTCATCTAGGGAATAGGAAGTATACAACACATTTGATATTGTCATGATGTTGTGATACAGAATAAGTTAGAACTAAGTGCTAAGAACGACGCACCTCCAGCCATTCATTCCAGTGGTCATATCAGCACACTGTCAATTGCAAAAATAAAAGGTAAGTGCTGCTTGCATTTGAAATTGTTCTTGCTCTAGAAATACGGATAACAGTTCCCATCATTAAATTAACAGGGTTCTACATAGACACCAAGTACTCCATACACTGAGGACTGAATCTTTAACTTTTAGGTTATACTCTATAATACAGTTATTATTAAACAAATGCTAAAATAATGGTGGGAACAGTTCCCTAAGTTTCTAAAGACTGTTTTAATTCCCCAGTAGCCCAGATTCCTCTTCCACAACTCTAGCCTGTGTTAAGAGACAGGAGACTGCCTGGCCTCACCAAGTCATGGCTTGAATGCTTCTGAAAAGAGATTGAGGACTGAGGATATTTATATATTATATGTTATGGAATTAGTTACTGTCTACGTACCATTTTCTAAAGAATAATCTGCATGTTGTTTGACTGGCTGTTACGTTTCTGGTTTTTTTTCTTTATTTAAATATATGCTAAGACTCACCAAAGCAAAGAAACCTATACCCATCTTTAAATTGCTTGTCCAGTGCAGTAGTTTAGAAATCACTGATAATTGTGAATCATCAAGTGCTAAGGTCTATTTCATCTGCATGAATAGTGCTATATTGAAAGATTGAGACCAACATATCACATAAGTATGAACTGCTCTTAAACCACGTGAATAGTCCCATCATGGGAACAAACTATTCCAACGTTATTGTCTCCGTAAGTGCTGCCGGTTCATTGTGACAAAGACTCATGAATCACAATAGAGACTGTGGAACTTTTGCTGGATAATTAACAAATCCCTAAAAATATCTTTGCTACATTTAAGGCCATTTTGCTCTCATTCAGACAATATACTTTTAGTATAGGGAGTGTGGTCTATTGCAACAAGGTCCTTAAAGAACAAATGAAGAAATATTTAAGTATTTGCTGCAGGTACTATGATGAGTATTGCCAAGGACACAAAATGGTTATCCCTAGACAAGGGGCTGAAAACCTTAACAGTCTTACGAAACACTGTTTTCTCCTGACTTTTTTTCCCATAACCTCATTTTCTACCCCTTCTTCATTTCTCAGTTGTTGAAAGAAAAATACAAAAGAAATGTTCATATAGATAACCAGTAGGATGCCAGAAAGGGCCTTTTTCAGTCAGAAATGGTGTGGTGCCCTCTGGATAATCAATTGTCCCTGCAACACTTTAGGATTTTTCATGCACTGAGATGCAAACTGAGCAATTTCTTCATTTTTTTTTCTCCCTATATAGTTTGTTAATACTGGAAAGGCAATTGGACAGTGGGGCCTCCTCATTCTTGGCACTATTTCAAAAGCAACTTGAAATGCCCTGACAGCAGTTCTTCTCACAAAGTAACGTTAAGGTTGTGACACGGACCAACAAAAGGCTGACACACTGTCGTTAGCTTACCCTGTTGTGCTTAGGTAATGGTGGAGCCTCAGATCTGTGTGTGATGTTAGCATTATATGTTCTTCAATAACAAGGTGCCGGAGGATGAATTGAATGTAGAATGTCAGCTTTAACTTTGAATTTCTAAGTTTAGGCTAGCTTCTTTCTTTAATATTAAAGACTGAGCCTACATTAATTATACAAAACCATCGATAATAAATGTATTAGTTCCTCAGAGATGGTTAGTATTTAAGTGTGGTATTTTCAAAATATGTTCTGCAAAAATGCAGCAATAAAGTCACCAAAACGTTCTTTTACACAGTTATCCTGATGTATTAAAAATACTGGCCATGAGCTGGTATCCACAATCAAATTTCCCACCTGTCCAGCAGTGTTCAAAACTGGGATTTTGTTCTAAATAAATTTCTGGTTTTAACTAACCAAAACCCCACTATAAATTGTTTCCCTTATAAACTTCATGGGACAGTTAATCCAGATCTGGAATTCTGGGGCTGAGTTTCACCACAGCCATGGTACAATAATAAAAATAATTAGATGGAGTACAGCACAAGTAATACCCTCATATTTTTGTAAAATTGGCTAATATCAATCACTGTGTAAACCACTCCTGCCTGTTAATGCTTAGCAGTTTCCAGTGTCTGTAAAAAGAGAACTCACATGTTTCTTTGTAAAGCCAAAGAAAAATTGGCTCCTCAAAGATAACAAATTCAGTATTTTTACACTCTCCAGTTACTTTAAATCAAAGTATTAACTGTGCTTCTCTTCTTACATTCCCTGTATTAGTGTGTAAAGTTGTTATTTTTTTCCCCCAAACTCTTTAACTCTGTTATTTTTTGTGTAATTATATAAACATGCTCGAGAAATGCAATTTTGCAAGCTTTTAGCTGAATTGGTTGCTTTGAGACTAGGATCACATACAGACTTAAATTTTCTGGATTGGGTAATGATAGCTAAACATAGCACACCAGCCTGTTGTTTTTCAAAAAGCGGAAGGATGTCATTCATTTCACTGCCTAGTCTTAGGTGACTTAATAGTCATTTGAGGTCCTGTGTCCGGGAAGAAAAAGCTCAGATCTTTCAGAATCACTTTCTTGGAACCTTCCTTTCTTCTCGTGTTAACATTACATTATGTGAATGAGGTATAAGCTTTAATTCCTGGAGTAGGTACTCATTGTTCAGAAAATTTGCTGGCAGAACAAGTAAAATTTGCTTTGTGAGCTCCCTGTGGGAACGAAATGACAAGCTCTGTCTTCTCCACAAGAGGAAATAGCTGGCGTGGTATTATCCAGTTCCTGAGACAACATTTTTCACCCTTTCCTTTTATCTCTTTACCCCTTCCTCAGAAATCTTGCCCAATCTATAGCAAGCATCTTTCATCTTTGACTCTTGATCCTAAAGCAGTTGAGAATAAATGCTGTTAAAAAGAATATCACAGAGTATCCTGTAGGATTCAGTCCTTTAAGATAGGGTCATCCTGAGGGAGATGAGGGAATTTTCCTTTTCTCAGGGAAAGGAGAAGTTCGGTTGGAATTTGTCAAATATTGACACCTACAGCTGCACAAGTCCTCTTTGGCTTCCTTTATAGTCAGTGGAGAGAAATTGGCACTTCTGGGGTGCAATTAATGTCATCCTTGGGTAGAGGTCTAAAGTAAGTGCAATGAATTCTTCCCTTCCATTGCCCCCTGGGACAAGTTCAGATTAATTCAAATCCCACCCGAAATTAGGTGGATGATTTCTACCCTTAAAGTTACATAGTCTGCCCTAAAATCACCAGTGTAAGTAGAGACTTCTGAAGTTATCAGAGATGCAAACTTTGCAAGAATTATTATTTTGCATGCAAATAACCTTGAAGTCACATAAATTGTACCCTTTAACAATACCAGTATTCAAAAATAGTTCCTCACATCACTTGGCCCCCCCAGATAACTGAGAGAAAATCTGACATGGGTGTGGTGGCTAATCAGAAGCACGGGGGTTATTAAGGTATATGAAGCACAACACAGGAGTTTGGGGAAACGGACTGGCTGGGGAAAAGAAAATGAAAAAAAGAAAAAAAAAAGAAATATGGTCTCCTTTCCTTATATTCATTGCTGCTTATAATCATCTCTGCTGAAGCACAGTCTTGCTTGTTTGTTTTAGAAATAACCCCTGGTTCGTGCATAAGAAAATATATTAAGTATTCTAAAAATGATTCCTTTTCTTCTCTGTGTAGCAGAGAGTCAGGGGTCAAATTCTCAGCTGCTGTAATCCCCATTGGAGTTATTCTCATTCATTATTGAAATGGGCTAGATCCTGGGCTCACGTAAGCTGGCGTAGCCGTATTGAAGTCAGTGGAAATGTGTTGATTTTTTAGGAGATGAAAACCTGGTCCTTGAAATGCAGTAATTTTGACTGAGCCAAGTGCTCCAGGCCAAATTATTTTGAGTATTTAGCAATGTCTGGCATTTTCTTTACGAGTCTATCTTATCGCCGTTTGGTGTACCTAAAAAGAAAAATCCCCACAGTAGTGTCATAACACTGAGTGGCAAAACAACAGCCTCAGTGTCTGCCTTTACTCTTTGCCCCAAACGATTTATATACTAGCCTGTTTGAGGATGATGTTTTGCCATACAAAACATCTCCTCTGTTGTTTAGTAACAGCAGCAGAGTCCCTGGCACAATTTTTTTTAATCTTTTTTAACATTAAGAGGCACTATAGTGCACAGATCATCTCAGTGGAATAATGCACTGGTGCAGAGGAGCACTAAATCAAATGATAAATTGAGTGTAACATCGATTATGTTAGCTATGCATAGAAATATATACATTTGATGGTCATTATGACACATGAATGTTCAAGACGAAAAGTGAAAAATACATTTCAAGTTCTGTATATGTGAAAAACTGACAATGATCTGTAATTTGCGTCTAGCATTAAATTCTATAAATCTGCTGGTGTTTTCAGCATTGAAAGCCTGATTCTAAATGGAAAGGTCATTATCATTATTAAGTTTTATAAGAAAATCAGTACGTGAACTAGTATCTATTTAATAACTGAGACATCATGAATGTCAGACTTAACACACTTTGCTGGGTGCTAATAACTCTTTAAGTGTACCCTTGACTCGAGTCGAAGGCAGTATTGGAATTTTTATATTATCTGAACTGCCTGGTAGCATTTAAAAGTACTTCCATAATAGCCAGGTAAAAATATAGTGACTTCACACAACTTTACCTAATTTTGCTCCTGTTTCAAAGGTTAAGCTAAACTCCTTGCTCCCCCCTTGTATAAGAACTGGATGTGCAGGCAGCTGAGTCACAACGGACCTGTCCTACTTAACCATTCCCTTGTTTTTATTGGAGCATATTGTGCTTCCTGAGGAAAGTATGTGTCAGTAATGACAACAAAATGAAGCCTTTTGTACCCAAAATAAGTGCCTGGCAAAACAATATTTGAATCAGTGTCAAAATTGCTTTTTGAAATGTCTTGGTGGAATGGTGCTATCTGAATATAAAATATATATTTATGCCGCATTTTTAAACTTTTGTAATTCCTGCATTATATTATCTCTAATTCAAGTCCAGTGGTAAGTTGATACAGCTTGTTTCTTTTTCTATTATATATTTAAATTAAAATTTGGAAGATGTAGTTTCTATTAATGAGTTTTGTAGGGGTCTTTTAGTATTATGTCCCTAGGCGAGTTCCTTATTTGATATGAAGTCCTCATAAGAGGTGCTTGTGCACTTGATTAATTCATAAATGGTGTTGAGGGCTGCATATTTGCACAATTCTTGTTAAATCATGGAAGTCTGTTATTTGTCTGTACAATGTGTTGCCAATTGTGATGCCCATATTATGCACCTAACCACACAACTCTACAAGTCCTATATTTTCCAAGTATTCTCATCTATGCAACGTTCATCTCCTATGGTAAAGGTCAAGGTGCCTTTGGAACATTTACACCAGTTCTGAAGCAAAATAGACAAAGAGAATACTCAGTTTGTTGAAAAAATAAGATCAACAAAAGCAAATGGGGACCCAAAAATATCAGAAAGTTTCGTATCACTGAAGAGAGCTTTCAGCAGCTAATGCTAATTCAATGTTGATCTACATAAGATACAACAATACAAACGTATTGATATCTGTAGATGGTCACTCAGGCTTTGGGATGGGAGGTAAGGCTAGTTACAAATGTCTATGAAGGTTGCAATAATCATTCCTGACTGATAAAATGCAAGTCTACTGGGAAAAAAATGAGTGCATACAAATCCAGAAGTTTCTTCCGACTAATTTGTGCAGACTAGGAGCAGTGGTTTTTCAATGAAGCCAAGAGCACTGACCACTTGCCAGCATCAGCTGAGAATTCACCAGTGTTTGAGGGCTACAGTTAACAAACTGGCTTGCCAGGATATTCGGGGAAGGGAACAGAAATGGGCAAAACCACTGCTATAATACAAGCCCCTGAAAGCCAGACTGTTGTTGGCTACGTATTGCAATATAAAACTGGACCTTATTTATTTCTGTGCAAACATGATGACAGTTGTTAACAAATTGTTTTGCTAAGGACACCATTCATTTGAAAGACACAGCTTGTTCCATATTGTTGCTGTTGATACTATAGCAGGAGCTCTGTTGCCCTACATGCGTACAAAGGCATAAAAACACATGGACAGTCTTTTTCTTCAAGGCGGTAGGCCTTCAATTTTCTTTTCAATCAGGAACCAAAAGAAATTATCTGGCTTTCTAACCTTGTGGCCAGAGATCTTCACCTCAGAGAAGGATACCTTAGGTTCTCACTTCTCATCTGCAAAATACATCCACTTTATGTAAATATGGGGTTTTTTTTTTGAAAAATGCAGAAATGATTCTCAAGGCACAAAGAGAAAGCCAAGTTGCTGGGTTGATGACTAGTTTCTAAAGCTGCGGTTTGGTTTTTTTTTTGGCCATTCACTTCTTTTTATGTTATTATGGGACAGGGAATTCAAGAAAATATGGCAGCCCCCCAGCAGTATTTAAATGAAAGACAGAACCTTAGTATGGCCAAGGCTTTGAGTCTGACCAATGGGTCAGACCACCCTGGAAGTATATTTCTAGATTATGCCATTTGTCTCTCTCTTCTTTTATGGTTAAAATGTTTAATTTTGAACTTGGTTTTAGTCTGGGCTCACTTTTTTTTCCTGGTCTAAATAAGGACAGGAGAATTTCATAAAATGTAGGTTTCTTTCTACTCCACTTCTCAGCCACTTGTCAAACAATGGGATGTTCAATATGGTCAGCTTGGTTGTAAACTGTGCTTAAAAAAAAAGAAAAAAGTCCTGGCGCTGACAGCACTAAACTAAAAACCCCTGCATTAGACACTTTACTTTGAAGATCTAAACCATAAGCTAGATCAGGTAAAAAGTAAAAAGAAATAATAAAAAAAAGAAGCCAAAACTGATAAATGAAATTGAAGTAGATCCAACCCCTTGTGTCATCAGAAAATGTGAAAGCCACCTAAATTGTAGAGGCTACATTCAGGTAAAGCCTTAAGGATGGGCCTAACTTTGAGCTCGTGAACCGCTGTATTAACTCAGGTGAGACCGCTCAATTGCTTGGAGACTCACGTGTAATAAGGTACTTCACCGAATCAAGGCCATTGTGCAAGAAGAATACAGTGTCAGTGTATAACAACCATGCTCCCCAGGAAGGAACTTTTTTGTGTGAAAAAGAAGTGTTGTTATAGAGGCTGTGTACGATCGGGCTGCACAGTGTTCTTTGTTTCAACCCACTAGGGTGCTGTCTTTTCCCATATTATTATTATTGCATGCTCTGCAGTAATTTAACATCTCAGAAAGCTAATAGTTCTCCTTAAATTGTAGCCTGCATACCATTACAGCAGAGTGCAAAGTCTATTTGCCCATTACACATCCTATAGTGGGGTTTTTTGCAAATCAAAGAACATCAGTGGAAAAACACTTTATCCCCAATGTCTCAGAAGTACTGGATGAAGTTCAGCCTCTGAGGTATGCAAAGCAAAATCTCTTTGCAATTGATGGGTGATGCTTCTGCTTATATCAGTAATGAGGTACCAAATATAGTCTGTTGCATAAATAGCACCACAGATGCTTCAAAAAGGGGCAGAGCACAGTCCCTGTTGCATCTGCTTTGTGCCACCTCAACAGCATAAAGAAACTTAAAGCACCTTTGTGTAGGAGCAGTAGTACACAATGAGGTGTATCTGGCACTGCGCTGTCAGCTTTACACCCCCACCAGAAAACAGCGTTTAATAGGGGAAATAGGCAAAGATGCCGCTTTACTGCTTTACTGCTGTACTGCTACTTCTTAGAGCTACTGGGGTACATTTTATTTGTAAGGGAATGTGTGGAAAGCTACACTCTGGTCTAAAGGGAGCTTACAGTTTGTTGTACACGCAGTGCTCTGTGATTCGGGAGTGCTCCAGTTACACGTGTCCAAGCGGTGCAGCAGGGACACTTGCTTTGGCTCTTCTGCTAATGCCATCTGACGCGGTGCCCTGGGGGGGCCTGCTGGGAGGCTGGGTATTGCCGAACTCTTAAATGGTCAAGCTTCAGTTTTACATGTCACCATACGGATGGAAGATTAAGCAAAACGTAACAAGGCTTGCACTTAGAAAAATAAAAAGGAGCTGACATCCTGCTTAACTGCTTTCACAGAGATCCAACAGAGAAATGAGCACAAATTAGAAACTTATAGGGCAAAAGCAAAACTATGGTCTTAACATTGACAGAATCAGGCCATGATCCCGCCCCAAATTTCCAACAAACCAGAAACTGTGGGAATGTAACACTGAATGATTATTCACATTACAATATAGGCTTGACATGAACACCAAGCAATCAAGACTGGTGGTCCAGAGAAGGGCTTCAGTGACTGCTCAAATCAGTTATCCAGGTGCTGTACTCTGGGGTCAGCACACAAAGAACCGTACTTGGAATACTATGAGCTATGTTTCTATAGACCTTCGGAACGTACTATGTGGTCTTGATGCAACTGATAGCAAAAAAAATCTCATGTCTTAAGTTTCAGTGGTCCTCCAATCTATATTCCAGGTTAATTTGTCAGTTGTGTGCTGAACATCTTAACAGTCCAGAAATGTCCTTGAAAAAAGGTCACATCATAACTCCTCTGCTTAATTATGCGGCCATAGTTAACCATTCTGGTACCCGTGCTTGGGGTGCATCCAGGCTATTAATTTAGTCTGGTACCCATTCTTGGGGTGCATCCAGGCTATTAATTTAGTGTGCTGTAGAGAGTTTTCTTGGTTCTAGTTTGCTTTGTACTTATACCTGGAGACTTGCAGTATGCACTAGAGACAGTGCTGGTAGACCCTGAGCAGCTTCCCTCTCGGTGGATGTGCAGCTGAAGCCATGCCCAGGGGCAGCCCTCCAACATGCCCCATTGCAATGTGGACACAAGACCCTCCAGCATCCAGCTCCCTGCGTGCGCACAGTGTGTGCCTGGGCCAGGCACGGCCCCTGAACACTCATCGCTGTAAAGGTATTACGCAGGCGTAGGGTCCTAGAGCCAGAACACATCTTGTTAAATCAAAGCCTAGACCTTTCCTCTCTGCACTACACCGTATGACAACATAAACACATCCATAAAGCCGGTTCAGGTTCCTCAGCACTTCGGTTTGCAACGTAGACAGTGTGGCTGAGTATGCGAATGGACTGGCAATTACCATCGTTGCTGTCAGAGCACCTCTGCCTGCAATTACCCAGTGCTTCCTCTTGGGAGGGGCGAGGGGGGGAATCACGTTCCCCTTCCAATTGCCCTTTCCTACTTCGCCAGGCTACACAAACTTGCTGGTAACCAAAGTGAGTCTACCTTTGCGCTCATTCTCACTGGCTAGCCCCTGATGGTTAAGACACGGGGGTTTAGTCTCAAACTCTGTCAATACTTTCTATGTAACTGATCAAGACAATGTGGCTGTGTTAACATTAGCAAATAGTGGGGAGCAAAAGGAGCGGATCTCTAGAGTAAACCAGTTGATTTGCAAGACCTAAATTCTTCACTATACACACTTGTATATTTTTTGCTTCAGATTAGCCCTAGTTTGGCTGCATGGATTGACTGCCCTTTTGTGGCTGGAGAACATTAGGTGTGCTCCTGGATGCATCTCGGGGTACCATGTTAAGCTGTATAGTCTTTGAAGGTACCTCACATGAATGGTAGTAGCCAGAATTTTGCTCTGTAGAAACTTTACTATCATTGCTGACACTCATCTTGATCTGGATGAGAGCCATTGGGTTAGGCAGTCTGTAAATGCACAAAAGTTTATCCCTTCATCCTCGGCTCTGAGCACCGTGGGGAATGGCAGCATCAGCACGAGGTGGCAACCAGCACTTAGACTAGAAAACTATGAATAGGGGACTTCGGTAATGCAAGTGGCAGCAGATAAATGGAATAGTAATCTCAAAATCTTTCTTCTCTCAGACAAAAATCTCCAGTTATCTCAGATCATTTGTTTTGACAACATTAAAAACTGGAAAAAATAAAATGGAAGGAGTGACTGTTAAGCTAAATATTTAAAGAAGTATCTTGCAGCTTCCCATGTGTATTTTCCTCTCCCACCAAACGTTCCCTGTTTCAGCCTGCTTTTGGCAACTCTTAGTTACCAGTACTGGATTACAGAAAGTTTAATCCAGTGTGAATGATAATCCATCCCAAAATGCACAGATTTTTCAAGAAATAGTGGAGATGAAAATGTCCATATGACTGTATGTCTCAGAGTATAACCAGTCAGCCTGTTACAGAGTAAGATTAATTAGATAAACTTTGAATTTGTCCAGGAAAGCATTTAATTCTGAAGATGAGGCAAGAGACACAAAAATGTAGCGGGAAAATTCTTGGCTTTCCTAAAGTCAATGGGAGCTTTCAGAGGAGCCAGGACTTCGTCCTGTATGTTTTGTTTTTCTTCAGATGTCAGTTACCTGCATACAACATAAATATGATGTGGTCAGAGAAGTGTACAGTGAATGGCTGAAACAGTTAACAAAATCAATAAATGTGGGGAAAGTAGATGAAAACATAAACCAGACTGAGATATTTTTTCCAGACCAAGATTTTTAAGTCTTCTGTATTTTGTCATTTGTTAAACCACAAATAGTTATAAACAGAGCTGCAGTTCAGAGAGTCTTTGTTTCTAACATAAACAAGGTATAGGGCATAGCTCTGTATGTCAGCCAAACATGACTATAAGTTACAAAAATGATATATATGTATAAAAGAAGTGTCAGACCCTAATTGAAAAATTGTATTTGGACATGAATAAATATAAGGAACACACTTAACTCCAGAAAGGCGGTAAGTATTTAACAGAAAATAACCTAGATTAAATTAATACATGCATTATCTGTGAAATTAATTTAATTCAATATACTGAAACTCAGAAACTGGGGAAGTTTGCATCATTTAGGTATCATTATTCATACTGGTGTGTCTGTCCTAGTTGAGAAAGCTTACACTTATAAAACCTATACTGAACATCCGCAACTTTTAATTTAACTAGATGTAGGAGCAGAATAGCAGACTGTATAAAACTGGATTAAATATACAGCAGAATTTCTTTTTTTAACAGACAAGCTTTGCACAGTCAATAATAGGAATACTATTTTTCATCTAAAATGGCTGTATTTCTTAATAATCAGGTCACATCATAAAACCCCAAATCTGTAAAGTACTCATTTAAATACTGTTTTTTTCACTTAATTTACTTTTTCCTAAAATAACATTTTCTGAACATCATGAACACTTACTTTCAAATCATTACTTTACATTCTTTTACAGTTTGTTATTTAGAACTAAAAAGAAAGAAAGCTCTTAGATAAGTAAGTTAGCCCTCAAGTGTTTTGATGCTACAGGCTCCTTTAGCTGCATACTGGGTCACAGCAGTCACTGCGGTAAACAATGTTCCAAACTTCCAAAGCCTGCAGAGGTCAGTATAGCAACAGCAACAAGAAATTATATAGCTTCACTGAATAGATTAGCAGTCACAAATATTTATTGTTAAAACACAAAAATGATGTATCGTGCTGGCTCTTACCATAACTGTGGGACTGCTATGGCATGTGATGGTTATTCCTGCAAACCTCATATAATATCACAGATACTAAAAGTTTTAAAGACATTTTTGCATTTGCATTTGTTAATTATAAAAGGGTTAACTATCTTTTTCTTGAGAGTGTTTGAGAAAAGTTGGATGGGCGTTATGGAAAACTTAAGCACACTCTTCGGAAGCTGTCTTCTCGGTGTTGCCCTGTCAGTGACCTCCGCTGTGACATTGAAGGAATACCCTCCGTGTGGGTGAGAAGTAATTTGCTTCAATAGCTCTTCTGCCCCAGACATGTATAAAAAGGAGACTGTAAACATATACCCCGTGTTTGATTTGGTGCTGATGGAGCTGACACCACCAAAGTCATTTGGAACAGAACTTTTAGATGTTTGTGACAAACTAGACCAGGACAAATGATCCAAACAGTAAATGTTAAGCTCCAAGCTCAGGGCAATGAAATCTCCAAAACTGAAAGAAAGTGACAGATAAATAGTGCTAATCAGGCCCTTGAACAATACCATATTAATTTCTTTTACCCTCTTGGCCAGCTTTTCATGACCTGCCTGCTCATGGCACTAAAAAGCAGTTACATTAGTGTTTCACTGCACATTCTCAATTGTATATTAAAGAATAGGCAGATGTTCAGACATGACCTTGGGGTCTGCAGAGAAAGATTTCGAGAGACACCAATTGGGCTTAGACATTTATGATTTGCTTCCTTCAAAGCATTCCACTTAGGCAGGCAAAAGTAGATACCTGATACTCACACCACAAAATTCCCCCTCCCAAAAAAGCTGTTTATAAATAAAATATTTTTCTTCAGAAGCCTGCAAAAGTTCAGGGCGAGCTTTTTGTCTTATCAAAACACAGTGTGTATTCTTGTTTCAGCTGTCCACCATAACATTAGTTTTGCAAGGCGGACACTGAGATGTTAAAGGTGGTCCGCATTCATTTTTTTTCTTTCCCTATGGACATTCATATAATACAGGTCTTCATATCTTTACGCCTTCACTGTTTCTCAAAAGAAAATGTGAATTGCTAAAAACTGGGAAACTTTAGCAAAAACATCTGAAACAGAGAAACCATCCTGAATATGAGTGATGGGTCAGATGCTCTGCTGCTTCTATTTATGCATCTCTACTTGAACTTAAAGAAAATTGCACACAGATCTGTGGCAGTGGGAGGATTACATTTGAACTTTCTTGGCCTTAAGAGGCACGTTCTGAAGTGCACATTTCTCTATCTATGCATACATACAATTACATAGAAATTAAATAGAGTTGATGCCTGCATAAGTCCAAGGTGGTAAAGTAAAATGATAAATGATGTAATGTGTCTAATTTCACTTACTGTCTCTGCAAATCTACCTTGTTGTACTACTAAAGATTCACCAGATTAGTAGCGCTTACATACATGTCGGTTGCCTTCGGGTTTCGTTATAATGTTCTGCTGCGTAAGAAAGCCATGGGTTTGGGTATCCAAAGCATTGAGAAGATTTAATGTAGCCTCATCAACTCCCAGTCAAAAACTATCCCTGAGAAGCTGGTACGAGCCAGTTGTAAGAAATTTAATGGGTGGGAGAAAGACCACAAAGAAAAAGTTTAAATGTGCATTAAATCCCAACTTCTATGGAAACGGCTTGCTGCCCGTAGCAGCAGTAGCATGATACTGAATCACGTACCTGCTTCCTGTGCTTCCTGCAAAACTGCAACTAAGGATTTCTTTCTCTGCCACACTCAGAATTATCTTTATGAGAAAGACAAAGAAATACAGTTCACAACCTGTCTCCTGATATCTTAAGTATTGACATGGAGTGTTTCCCCTATATATTTTCAAAAGAATTGTATTTTGCCACTTAAAAGAGGAGACAGGAATGTGTAAACTATATGTTAATGCTTTAAAAAAACCCCTCACGGTTCTTGACTTAAATCAACGTAGTCAAATAGTAGAGGAAGTTTAAATAGACCAATTTGCAGACTTTTATTTTTGAAGATTATGTGTACTGAAGTGAAAAGCAAAAACTTTCCTAAAATAATCATAAACTAGCTTCCTCTTTGACATTCTGTTCATGCATGGTAGATCTCCGACCAGCTAAAGTAACAGCATAGATAAAGGAATTTTGGTCTGAACCTGGAATAAAGTACAGTGACTTGAAATTCAAACAAGAAAGGTAAAGGTGAACAGGCTAAAGCTGGTAATATAGATCTTATCCTCACAGCCTTGCTTCTTATTCATTTATTTCCCCGTGTGCAGAACGGATGCAGAGTGGAGATGAAGGAGATCATCTGAGCAGAAGCGCTTCGTCCTCACTTTGCACAGACATGCATGACTGTTCCTAGTTCTAATTAATTAAACTCAGTCCTGTAAAACAAATGAGTCTTAAAACATTTGTGATTTCAGTAGGTTCAGAGTAACTGCAGAAGAGAACATCAAAACCTTATTTCCCTATTCATCATCATCACTGTATTTCTCCCACCATCAATGGCTTACATCAAACACCAGAGGACTGATAATTCCTGTCAGTTTGTTTTTCAGGCCTTTTTCATTCCCTAAACATTATCAGTAATATTGTAATTTTTAAGTGAGTCTTCCAATTGTCCCTTACATCTCCTCTGAAATTCAGGATTCATAGGGAGGGGGCAGAATCCTCTAGAAAATCTACAACCTCAAGAGCACATCTTCATTTCATTTAAAGAAAAGTATATTTGCTGAGTCAGCAATGAAAGACTGAACAGTTGGTAATGCAAGGCTGGGACGGGTACACTCCAGTGTTTTCAAGAAATAGCAGGTCTACCCTAACACACCGGTGGCTGCCCACTACTGAAAAAAATACTGCATTCAGCCCGTCCTCAGGGAGTCTGTAGCAGAAATCCCACTGGCTTCAGAAGAAGCAGGATAGGATGAGAGCACACTTTCTCCCGTTCCCTGGAAAGATCTTCTTTGGCAGAAGACAAACTTAAACGCAGCATATAGCCTTGCTTCTTCCTAATACTTGCCAAAATAATCTCCCCTTCGCACACATCCCTGCTTTTATCTCTTAAATATCACTAATATAATAATATCGCTTGACAAAGTGATAAAAACAGCCAATGGAGGCAATAGGTGCTGTTAATATAATCAACAGTCAGATATATTCAGTACTTCTCAGTCTCTACACAGAAACAGTGTGTGACCCTCATGGACATTTGGCTAACTAGAACTCTTTAATAAAATCAAATACTAGTGCAACGGGTACATGCAGCTGTATGTGTAGCACCCTGGGCCGCACAGCAGAAATCATCATACTCTCGGTATTATAGAAAAGGTGAACATTTGCTGCACTATACAGAAGACTTCCTCATTATATATAATTAGAAAACTTATTTTCCCCCTGCTGCCCTAATTTGTTTTTTTTCTTCATTTTTAAAATTCTCCATTGGCTTTAATTAGCTTCTCTCTGAAATCACCAACCAGGTGAAATTAGAGCACTTTTTAAGTTTAAAAATTGTAGTTGGATTTTTTCAAACTTTTTTTTTTAAAGTTGAGCTTTATTCCCTGAGGCCAAATCCTCCCTGCTCTTACTCATGAGAGTAGTTCTGTGCACTTCAGTGAGGAAGCTTTTCAGAGGAAGGCGAGTTTTGGCCCTATCGGGATGTACCAAAGCTCTTCTAAATATAGATGTAAGATATATGAGGCAAATCCTCACTGAGGGAAATCAGCAGTGTTCATCTTCAGTCAATGAAGGGCTTGCCATGTACAAGCACTGAAGATTTTTCCTTGTGTTTTCAGACTTCACAAGTCTTCACCAAATATTTATCACAGGCAAAATCCTACATTTTTGCTAATGACTTTTCTATTCCTGCGTTTAAAAACTCATCATTGTATAATCAATACCAGTGACTCAGTCCTCGCTACTATGACAGGAACAAATTTTACCTAAGAGGAATCATCTGTGTGGTCTACATGACATGACGTATCCTTAAGTGTTTCATTGTTAATTAAGAAATTAAGAAGCAAGCTGTTTAAGAAATATGATAAAAGATATCACTAGCTGCAAAATAATACAGCTCTGAGCTTTAAAACGTTCTACTGGAGCTCTGGAGCTGGAGACAGCCATGTCCTTGTGATATTTCAGTGACAATTTCTATTTTAAGTGTCAAAAACAACTCAGCTATCTGGAGCAAGTAGTGTAGTATTCTCTCCTTTTAATATTCTAATCGTGAGGTGTAAAGTGAAATGGTTGCACAGTGTAATGGTGGTAAAGAAGCTGAGTGTCAATGAGACGGGAAAGGTGACAGACACGGAATGAGTCCCCAAGGTGCTCTCCAAGTGCATTGGATAAAGATTCCCCTGGGAAATTTTTCTCATTAGTTCTCAGACACAGTTCAGTAATTCAATAGCACCAGGTTACCATTAGTCACAAGACCAAAATATGTTACTTTCCATGCTTTGGCTCCTTGATTTGTATATGTCATTTTACAAGAGAAAATTATGAGATTGTCTATCATCCAAAGTAAGTTCGTATGTTGTTTACATACCTGAGGATGATCCATGACAAGACTTTGACAATCCTATTACAAAAGAGCATACAAATTAAACAGAAAACAGACGCTTTTTTGATATTTGAAACTACATTAATGAATGATTGCATTGTACAAACATGAGAGAGACATTGCAGATTGATTTTCTACACTAGTATCTGAAAAATTAATTATAGTTTGAGAGGCAAACCTAAAATTATTAACAAGTAAAAAATGACCCCCCCCCCCCCCCCCAGATTGTTTCTGTGGATATTGCGAGGTTAAAATAATTTTTCTGTGCTTAAAGATGAAATGTGTATGTATTCAGTTAATATGATGGGGAAAAGTAGCTAAAAAGTTTGATGGTTAGCTAATTTTATGTGTAATTACTCTGTGAAAATGTTAAACTGAATAGGTTATTCTCGACATTTTTTTTTTCTATGCAATAAAAAATGTACTTACTTCTATGCTATCAAAGTTAACTGCACTCCCACTCAGCACTCGAAGGGATAATGGCTGGAGGTGTTGTCTCTCTCATTACCCACCAAGGTGGAAAGAAAGGAGTATCCATCCCCAGTGGTCATTTAAAACCTCGTTGTTATATTTAAAAAGTAGCGATGACAAAATCCAGAAAACATGAAGATTAGACACACAAACATAACAAGTTATTATATGTTTTACTTGTGCAAAGGATTAGTTTATCTTTTTATGTACCCATGCATGTGCTCCAGAACGTTCCAATTTAGTTTTCACTCCTGATTAATGTATTTAGCACTCATCACTGCACCTTGCACTCATATTTAAGAGACAGAAGCTACAGATAATTACTCTGCCTAAAGTAGTTCAGGAAAGTACAGACATTTCAGCTTTTCAGAAAAAAGGGATGCATTCTCTGTAAGCTTTTTAATTTTATTTGATTTTGTTTTATGGAGTGTGGGGCTGTTGGGTGTCCTGCCCCCCCCCCCCCCTTATGAACCATGTACAACATTTAATATAAGAAACAAAAAATGCTTGCATATAATTGTCTGTCTTGAACAAAAAATATTGAAATCTGTCAGTCAATAGGTGCTTCATTTTCAACCCGTCAGCCTGGTGAGAGCTTGATCTTTTATTGCAGTCAGATCAAAATCATGCACCT
Organism: Haliaeetus albicilla; assembly: GCF_947461875.1. NCBI lineage: Eukaryota > Metazoa > Chordata > Aves > Accipitriformes > Accipitridae > Haliaeetus > Haliaeetus albicilla. The sequence goes on from NC_091496.1 coordinate 28,164,639, forward strand.
GAGGTGTCTCATTTAGCCTACAAAATCAACTTATTAGTAGAATTCCTTAACAAGACGAATTATATCCCCAACAAAATTATGTCTCCTGCAGTAAATAGGACTCACTGTTTTATGACTAGATTCCGATATGCTTATCGTTGTACTGCAAAAAGGCCATATGTTAAGTGCTGTGGTATCTGTGCCAAATAAATCATCGAGAAGCTAGTTCCTATTAATCTTACTCACGTATGTTATTGCACTGAAGTTGGATGTTTTACTCCCATGATTAAGGTGAGAGTGGTTCTTCAGAATGGCATTTCTAGAAGTGTGAACTCACCTGTTTCATGTATAATTTTTTCTTCAAAGCTGTACACTGCAGTCTCCAAATAAAGCTCTTTTAATTGAAAATGTTTCCATAACTCTTTAACACTAAGCTATCTCCAAACTAATGATCAGGCTCCAAATAAATATGCCAAATACTTATGGTATTATTTATGTGCTATACACAAGCTCATCATTGACTTATGAATTGTAAATATTTATAAGTGGCTCATATTAAAGTAGTTGTCAACTGCAGCTACAGTACTTCACCTTCTGTCACTCCCAGGTATCAAGGGGGCTGATTCAATCTCTCTCTTGTCAGGCTACCTTTCTTCTCCTGAATACCCAAATCCCTAAACACAACAAAATATAAATGAATGAAAAGTGCTAATGATGCATCATTACCAAGAGGTATCAAGTTTTTTAAGGTCCTTTGCTGACTAAATTTTAAATTAGCACAATTATTCAGAGCATTCCCCAAGGCACCATTCATTATGCTTAGCCGCTGAGCAGAGGCACACTGCAAACGAGATATATATTACTGTCCACATGTCTGTCTGCCTTCCTGGAGTAGGAACAGATGCAATATCTGCTTGAAATGGACAAACTCAGAATTCATCGTATAAAATGTTTTTGTGTATTGAAAGACATACAAGTGTGCATATATTTTAGCACTGATGATATTACTGAATTTATATTAGTTCTCTGTTACCTAAAATGTATTTATTATCCTCAAAGATCCTGAATAACATGGACAGGCACTTAGACACTGAGCATTTTATTTAAAAGTTGTTTCATCTACTTCCTAGCACAACAATTTTAATTTCGAATGAAATGCAAAGACAGCTGAAGCTGGGAGCTAGAATGCCTCTGATACTGCCTAAGCCTTCCAGAAGCTTAGGGTGCACAGTGGATTCATTACTCCTTTGGCCCTGTCATCAGCAAACAGGTCTGAGTGGACACTTCCCTGCTAAATGTATTGGGCAGCCTGGATATCAGAACTTTAAGAATTCCCAATGGTAATGACCTGTGTTACATCTACCACGTATGTCAAAATTTGTCAGAATTTGCTTTTTTTCATGCCGTAAATGAAGAGTCTGAAGCCCTTGCTCATTAGGATATTTAACAGTTCTCTGAAGGATAAGAAAGGTAACATTGACATGACAGATCCTTCTTGGATTGTCCGCAAAGTAGATCAATTCAATGCACACAGCAATATGCACGGTGCAGTTCCTTGTAAAACACTGGTGGTATTTTTTAGAAGAATAACAAAACAACCAGTCCTTATACCCACATTACAAGTAAGTAAGAAATGAGGAAAAAGGTGTGACTGCCTACATGCAAGTGATATACACATGGGCTCACCAAACTACACAGTTGACAGGTCTTCCATTAAAATGCAGTGCCCATTTGTCCTCACGCAGATGAGAATAGGTATGTTTGTAAGAGAAAATTGTTTCTGTATGTATCTAGCTGTGAAGTCCTGAGCTGCTTTTTTAGGCCAATGACATCACCACACACAAGTTGGGCCCCACGGCACAGATGTGCTTTCATGTGCAGTGATATCACTTTCACTAAAACACTGAAGGCATGACTTTCAAGCAGTTTTAAAATTCAGATCAGTTCTGCTCATATTTAATCTAGACGTGTTGGTTTAACACCAAGCCAAGCCAGACCTTTTAATGTTCAGTGGCCATGATATAAAATTCTTCACCGTGTTGCACCAATAAATTCAGAAGTGCAGTGTAATTTGCTATAGTCACAGTGACTGTTGTGAAATTTAAGCAAGAGTTTAAAGCAACCCTTCATTTAGTGTCTTGCCGCAGTACTTCAGCTCTTTGGACAACATTTTTTTTTGCCCCCAAAACAATTAACTGTGAGGACAGGATAACTTACTGCTGCTTGTTTTGGTCAGGTCGAGATTAGATTAAAGGGAGGCTGCAAAACGCGATCGGACTCTTCCTGAATTAGGAACAGTTTCGCTGTGGAGTTATTTAGGAGTTCTTTAAAACAAACAATGGGAAGAAAGTGCCACTTGACACTGACAGCAAGTATCTCTGTTCATTTTGCATCGTCAATAGCTCCAGTGGTAGCACTATTCTTTTGACAGCTAAAAGCAGATGTGTGGGTTAAGTATGGGAGCAATTCAAATGTCCATAGTAAACTGCAGGGGGGCAGAGAGAGCTCAGAGAGCAGCAGCTTTAAAGTAATTGACTAATACAGTAAGGATATTAAAGTCATTTAGTGCCAAAAGGGAACACACTGATCCTTGACCCTGAGCCACTTTGGAGTAATCTAGTATTCAATCCAGCGTGTAATGACTGCCAGGCCTGTCAATCCTCCGGGCTCTCCAGTCAAATGCCTGTGGCTACTATTGGCTTATGGTAAAAGGACAAAAATGCAAGGAAATGCCTCTCAATCAGGCTATGATGTGATAATGTTATTGCTCCAATGTATTCTATATTGTCCCTGCATAGTTTAATCTGTTGAGATCCATGTCAAAAATTGCCCTTGTTCCCCAGAGGTCTTTACTCAACCTTTTAGTAATACAAGTGGATTTGAAAGGAGAGGGGTAACTCACTTGATGAATTGTTTCCAGTTAATATAAAAAATAAGAGGTCAACTGTGGCTTAAAGGCTAACCGTGGAAGGTATAAATTAGAATAAGCGTGCTAGTAATCTGATTAGTAAAGCCTTGCTCTTCATTTACCCCAGTGGGTAAAATATTTTACAATAAATAATATTGACACAGAAATTTATTTACATGAGTGACACAATTCCTACGAAGTTTAGATGCTGAGAGGACTTTCGACTGGGAAGCAGTAAGAACAAAAGGCTCACTTGCTTCTGTCACTTCGTGTCCTTAAAACTTCTGCAGCTACTGGGAATCTTGTATTTTAAATTAGGCACCTCACATTTGAAAAATATAATTATTGCTACAGGCTGAGTAGTCCACTTGAGCTTGAAAGAAGGAAATTGCCATTTTTTGTTATTTTGATTTTGCTAATTAAAACAGGGAAAACTGACCCACATAGATTCTCTAAAGTTAAAAAGTCAAAATGGGATAATAATTATGCAAATTTCAAGGCATTGCTGTAAAAAGGATCTTTATATTTCATTATACTATCTCCACTATTTCCCGACCCTGCTTCACATGTGCTGTACATAAACTTTGGGAAGGGAGAAGCTCAGGTGGTAGTGATGCTCCCATTATTTTTAGAGAACCGGGAGGTTATGTAACAGGCACTTTGCCTAATTTTGTTCTGTATGATTCCACAAAGCTCTCCACAGGGATGATACAGTACAAAAAGGAAAGAAAGCGAGAACATCTCCTGAGAAATATCTTGCTTATAACTTTGAAATAACTTCAGTGTCAAAAACAAATGACTTTCTCCAAAATTCTGCCTGTCCTCTCTCAGTTCAGTGCCCCAAAGTCATTATTCAATGTAAGGTTCTATTTATAAAACCATTTTCCAGCCTGTACATACTCTTTACACTTGAAAAATTATGGTTTTGTGGACAGTTTTAGGGGGTGAATCGGAGAAAGAGGAAAATTGTCCTTTTGTGCTCACTGAATTCCCCGGCCATGAGGGTGGAAGCACATGCAATGCAAACTGTGATCCCATCAGGAGACGGCTGGCTGTCTTCCAGCAGATCTCTTCACAGGCGGTTTTATCACAAGCTGGTGTTTTCACAGGAAAAAAAAGAAAAAAAGTCTAAAAGCAAGCTAACCTGAAGCAGGATATGACAAAAGTGTCGTGTTATTGCCCTGTAACAGAGCAATTAGTGAGCGTCAGTGCCACATAAACGGCTATAGCTTACAGTTTGGCCAAGCAGGCTCTTTTCAGGGTCCCACAGGAACAAGTTTCCTCTTTGCTTGGGAAGATCTTGATATGGTGGTGACAGACCAAAAACTGTGCTCACCTCTACCTATGTTCTCTCTGAGCACTCGCTCACATCACTCTTCCTCCCAGATTGCCGTGTCTCTCTCCCCCTTAAGTGATAGTACTTATATCAGCGTGGGCACCCAAGGAACAATTCACCTGAGGTAAATTCAGCTGGGTGATTTAAATTAATTACTCTCCTTTACAACTCCAAAAGGAAGGTGCAGCACCAACCCCCATGGATTTGTGCCCACCTCAGCAGTGCAAGCGGTGTGGCAGCAGCACCTACCAGCTGGTGTGGAAGATGCTTGAACCAATGTCCATCCTGCGGGAGAAAAGGGAGTGTACGGTCACCGTCACCCATCTGGGACTCAGGGGCCCCGTCTTTTCCAGGTTCAGCTTCCTCCTGCTGTGGCAGTGGCAGTTGCAGCACACAACATAAAGGCGCAAATTATTTGGGGATGGAAGAAACAGAAGAGACCTAAGACACAAGTACAGGACGGTCTCTTGTGACGTGACACACTCGCTGCCAGGCAGCTGTCTCTTTCTTGCTGTCCTCTTCCCCTCTACCGCACCTGTAAGGGCTGGTGATCTTGTCCTTCACCCATCCTCACCAGGAGCGATGTCTTCCTCTTCTTCATTGCTATTGGGGGAGCAGAGGTGGATGACATCTTCCACAGCTTCTCAGCATGAGCGGGGATTGAGAAGGTCTGCTCCCTTTGCAGTGTTTGATGAGGCAACCTAGGAAGCCGTAAGCAAATTTTCGTGGTCCCTCCTTTCTTTTGCCCTCCAAAAGAGCTGTGCCTGGTTTCAACATGAAAGCACGGGAAACTCATTTTAAAAAGGGTGAAGTTGTGCAAATGGGCGAGGAAGCGCTTATGAGAAAAAATGCCAAGGACCTTTGCTCTGACATTCCCAGGGTAAATGTAGCCAGGTATGAAGCTCCTTTTTTTGGAGAGAACTGTGTTCTGTGGGTATTTTCACTGGCAACTCACCATCACGACCTCAATCCATTGACCATTTCCCTGTCACTTAAGGTGTCTGGAGTGCCTGGGAGGTGCTCAGGATGGTGATCTTTAGAGAAATATTTCATAAGGTATGCTTTTAAATCACGAGAAGAGGGGAAAAAAACTTTTAGAAAATGCAAGAAAATTCCTGCTGTTCCTTAACCTACTTGAAACCAAAAATGCCTTAGAGCTAATAGGTCAGGCATTGCTGAGACGCCCACAAACCATTTCAGAATGCAGGTATCTCAGCTCTAATACATCTTCTTTTGTGTCTGTTCCAAGATGATTGTGGTTTTATTTAAATTCCAGACTTTAAGTGCAAGTCTAAAAGCCACCTGGACCCCTAAGGGTCTGGATGTTTTTTAAGGGAATCTGTACTCATACCTCCTGCTGTCTCCCTCTTATTAAATTAGTGTCGTTTTGCAGCCTGTGAGAAGAAGAAAACTTGTCTTTTGCACTCCCCTTTTAGGAGCATTTGAAACCATTAGTACCATTTTGTAAACAGATTTTGAGATGACAGTGCAATCTTTTCAAAGCAGGGCTTCAAACGCAGACACACACACACACAAATGCATGCATGCACGCATTCCACTTTTATGACTTTGGAATAAAAATGCAAATGAATTTATTAGCTTAAGCATGGCACCAAATAGAAATTTATGCACATACATTTAAAAAACAGACCCCTTGAAAATAAAGCAGTTGCAGCCTATTAATTTTCTTCTTTGACAGTTTTTAAAATTCCCCTAAAAAAATGAAACAGCATGAATACTGTCAATATATCACAACAGCCACATTAGGTTTTGTGATATACATCATAATATAAAGAGCACTATTAGAGCACAACCTGGGAACCATTAAATCATTCTAAATCACTGTTACATTCCATTAGTGTCAATGGTGAAACCACATAATAGGCTTTATTACAAACTTCACCTTGGTAGGCCATTGTCTCTAATAACCACTTCTCTATGATGTGGTATCATACCCAGAAATCCAGGGAGATAATAAAGGCTCCCTTATTTCTTTTTTATTGGATGGGTAAAGTTAAATTTAGCTGTAAGTAAAAAAAAAATCTTGAAGCTTTGTTCACTAACTGTGAGTTGCTGCTATTTGGACAAAAAAAAAATTAGGCAGACTTGGGAGAACAGTTTGAAATAAATTTGAATCCTGGTAAATGCTTGAGGCCAAGGTAAGATAGGCAGTCCCAGCAATTACGATGTCATTTTTGAAATGCAGCTTAGTGCATTTATGCCCTTCTTTACACTTTTGTTCGGATACAAAGCATTGATTATAGAAACATTATAGGAATTAAATCTGTGTTCTCGTCTCTTCAACCCCTATATATGCAGTATCCATTAGAAAAGGAAGAAAAGGACAGTGAAAGAAAGAAAAGAAGGAAGGAAAAGAAAGAATGAAAAAGAGTAGGAAAGAAAAATAAAGAAGTGAAGAAGGAAAGAAGGAAAGAAGGAAAGAAAGAAGAAAAAAAGAGTAAGAAAGAGAGAAAGTCTGTGCATGCCAGTGTTTTCTTCCTTCCTGAATTTTTAGAAATGTTTCAGGAGAAACTAGTGTACATGATTAGGGATCCTTTTCTCCATCTTGCAGGGCTAAACCTTGCTCACCATGCTACTCATGATAACACAGATCAACTCGGCAGACTGTAATGTGGTCATCTGAGATTAGCACAAAGAACCTCCCTGTTTCAGGGAGCTGGGGGTACTCAGTGCTGCCTGGGTGCAGGTCTGTAAGCAGCTGTGGAGGAATCCTGCCCCTCTGAAACTCATTAGACTTTGGTTTTAACTGGGGCAAGACTTCAACCTCAAGTTTTGAAAATTATTTCACACAGGCGCCTTGCATTTCCTGTAAGAACATTGATGAATTTTGATGAATTAGTAAGTCTCCACCATCACAACTTTTCTGCTTAGTTGTCTTGCAGAAGCAGACTTGTGACTTTGCACAACACTGCAGCCTCCCGCCATCATTATTCAGATATTGGTGTGTCTGAAAACATTTCTTATGGTGACGTCTAATATATAGTGCCTGTCTTTATAATTCTTCCATGTGAGTTCAGTACAAGAGTTGGAGTAACTGGAAGGTAGATGTGAAGAGACAGGTGAATACACCAGCCTCATACTGCAGCTGAGTTAATGAACTGTATCCCCTTGTCCACCTGACTGAATTCTAGGGGCTGATGGCATTTTATCCTTAAATTTTCCTGTAGGGGATGATTAGGGATGGGTGTAAATAAGAACTGGTCCTTACATCACAAAAAGCGAAAGTAAAAGGTTTTTACAAAGTCAAAAGTCCTTTCGGATTGGATCAGTTGTTATCAAAAAGAAAATATCCCCCCTCCAATGAAGTAACCTGCAATAAAATGAACTAAAATAACCAGCAATAGACTCTGTTAACCCAATAAAACGAAAACATTTTTCTTTATTCCACCTATTCTAGAATTTAACCAATTCCTCTGACCAAATCCTCCTTTGTCCATTATTTCATTCCTTCCTTTGCTGCTTCCTGGGTTTTTCTGCATCTCACTCAAATGCTCCTGTTTTAAAACGATTACCTGTTTCAGTGTTCTCTGGTATGTCCCATATCTTTGTGGCATTTTTGCACTTACCTTTTCCTTCTAAATGTCAATTTTTTGTAGCAGCTGATAGACATTGCAAGTCCCTTGCATATATTGGGAACAACAGTCAAGGTTTGTGTTGTGTTTCCTTATACTGATTCCTGTTAAACAACAGATCACTACTTTCAACATTAATTTTAACTTCCACTAGATCATTCTGACTTTCTTATCAGAATAATATCTTGCAATGCATGAAATACTGGTTTAGAAGTGTGAATCTGGTTTCTTTGTCTACATAGTATGAATTTACCAATCTCCCAGGCAAACTGTACTGAGAGCTACAGAAATCCCGTATCTCCAGTGTGTAAGATCTGACGTTAGAATGTAAAACTCACTCTGAACTTGGAATATCCCCAAAGGTAGCCAGATCAGTCACTGGAAACAAAGGAAAAACTGTGTGAGGAAGGGGGACTATAAAAGGATAAAAAGGTATGTCGAAGGAGATAAAAATGACAGTAATTCTGGGTGGCACAGAATGTTTAATTACAGATTTACTAATAAACCATAGTGACTGAACTTGCATTCATTTACTTCATTTAGGGTAACCTGAGTCCAAGGTCACATTCTTCAGCTGTGGATGAAGTCAGATGTGGTTAGAAGAGGGACAGAAAGGTGGGGAGAGGAAGTGAAAGATGTCAGCAGACATCTAGGATATACACATAGTCTTCTGGATACTTTCATCGAAGTCTAAGCCTCCTTCAATATTGCTTGTTTACAGTTTGGCATGGCAGACACCAGCCCTGTTCTCAAAGTCAGCATTGTATATCCTACCCCTCTTACTGGTGTTTCTCATAACTTGAAAAATGCTAGTGGTTTGTTCCATTGTCTAAAATGAGCCATAAAAAAAGGTTAACAAGATACTCATGGGAACAATAATGAATAAAAATAAAAAATATGGGAAGCAAAACTTTGCCTATCAGGCTTTCTAAGGGCTTACAAGAGAGAATGCATGAAACTTGTTTTAATTTGTCCATATCAAAAGAAAGCATTTTAGCTAAAATATCACCGTCGACTTCGTTTTCTATTTCCAGTGTACATTGTAACTTTTTTTTTACTGTAACTGTTTACAATACCATTGGTGTTGACAAAGATGTGAGCAATTTCTGATGTTTGAACAAGATAGTCTGTGAAAGCTTGAGCTCCTTCTTGAGCTCCTTACTTTTTTATTCCAGCTTTTCTTTCTCTCTGTTTTGTTGTGTTTTGTTTTGTTTTCTTCTGAAACTAATATGTTCTAGGCAGTTAAATATTTAGAAAGACTAATTTTGGGGTGTATGTAACATGTAAACCCAACACAAGGGCAATAGTGGCAGTGTGCTTAGCCTTGGCTTTAATTTTCCTGTGGTGTTAACTTGGCACCTGAAGCAACTTTCCCCTCTTGAGAAGTGTCAAAATATATCATGTATTAGTATCAAACTTAAAATAAATTCATCACTAATTTTAAGAAAGGGTTGACTCAATACTTTAGATGATTAACGCAGAACACTAGCTATAGCTTGTTACCATGTGCAGCACCCAGCTTATACACCATATTTAAACAGCAAGAAGCCAAATAAGGAGAAAAGCTTTCATTTTCTACCTTTTCTTTTTTTTTTCCTTCAGTGCTGTGATGTAAGCTGGTCCTTCGGATGGTTTCTTTCATTCCTGGCATTACATGGTGGAATGATGGACAGATTTGCCCTCTTCAGGTCAGCTCATAACCCCCTTCCCTTTTGCCTCCCTCCTCCAAAATGTTGCCACTGAGAAGTGTGTACGACGCTGAAATAACAGTCCCCACTCAGTACATGCAGGGGGGGCAAAGACTGACCACAAAACATCTGCAAGATGTGAGTGCTCCCAGGAAGAGGATTATGGATGCTGAGTATCTCATGCTATTGCACCTAGTGACAAAATGCTGCTTATGCTCTGACTGAGCAACATAAACATTTATTAGCATCCTTACTCCTACCCTCTTCTGTTTTTCTGGTAGACTGTGATGCAAAGGATACAACCCCTGGTGGAAATAGAGTCACTAATTCTTCTCTCATAATTTCTGTCTTCTCTCCACGCTCTTAGAGAGTGTTGCTCAGAGAATAGCCCGTAGTCTGTGGACACATCTTTAATACAAGTTAAAATAATTCTCAAATGTCATTTAAGACGGCAAAATAGGCTGGACTAAAATGGATCCAGGACTGAAGCAGCACACAATAAAACTATTTGTATCCTTTTCCTTGGGCCTCACTAACCATTCAGCTAGCAGGGCTGAGGATCCTTGCTCCTGTTTCTTATTTGCAGTTGCTAAAAAAAACTTCACCTACTAACTGTTCTGTATCAAACATGCTGGCCTGGCAGACTAAGGAATTAAAAAAAGCAAATGTCTCTTTGGAAATCAATGCGTGATACTGTGTCCGTGCAGTGCAGCCCAGGAAAAGAAGCAGTAAGATTCTAATGATGGATCTTTTTTACAGAAATGTTTGAGAGCTTGGTGTGTTATGAAATATATGCAAGCATTTGGTGCTGCATGGTTTATAATGCCCTGAAGCAAGTTGTAAGCCTTATCAGCATCTGGGAAGATCAGAACTTTCCGTTTGGGTTTTGATTAATCAAATATATTATGAAATCTTTGCTATGCCTGATTTTTGAGAGAGTCTATTTTTGATATTAATATGTCTCTGCAGATTAGATACAGATCAGTTGTTTCATGAAAATAATTCTCTTATCTTTTTTCTCTTGTACAAAAAATTATGTTTTTTAAAATAAAAACCATCAGATAAATATTTAAACACAGATTTCCTTCATGTGGGTGTCTCTTCCATGCTATTTCACTTATAAGTCTTTGTACAAATGAGACACTTTGAAATGTAGGACGTTTAAGAGTCTCTAACTTTTGAAACAATCACTAGAGGCCTGCAGATTGCTTCCTAGGAGGAGACAGCCAGTTATATTTCATTCAGCGTCTTTATGGCTGTGTGTTAGAAGCCTGAGTGTTAAACCACGAATCTCATCCTATTAACCCAGTCATATAACCTTGAGCTATCCAGACTTGCAGATGACAACACACAGTACCTCTAACATGTATATCAGCCAGGGTGTGAGCTTTTTATCAGGTACAATTAATGTTTGGAAGTACCTGCATTAAACAGAAGAGTATGCGTATTTTGACTCAAAAGCATCTACAGTAAATTTTCCAGTGTTAGAATAATAATATCAGTCACTTCTACCACTGTATTAAGGGTCTGTCGGTAATTACGTTGTAATCCTCTTTCATCCCTTTGGATAGGGCTAATGAACTTTTCTTTTTATTTCACTAAACTGGAGAAAATTGATGTTTTAATGTTATAAATGTGCATATCAAAAAGGACTGTCAAAATGAATGGTCTCAAGTATTTTTCTGCTCTCTCTCACTACTCATGATAGCTCAATAATTTATTTGTTTTAAAACAAAAAACTTGTGCACAAATGACTCTTTAGATAAAAACGGACATTCAAGATTATTTAATATTTTAACTTGAAGAAGGACACAGCTTTGCTCTTCAGAAAGCAGATCTACTACACAAATGCAACCTTTTTCAAGCAAAATGGCAAAGCTCTTTACCAAGGCTAGAGGTCCAATCCTGCCAGCCGCTGAGCAGCCTGAGCTTCAGCTAAAGCTGGCTGGCAGGGACCCAGCACCTTCCAGGATCAAGTCCATAACGCATAAGCACACCAGCTACTTTGATACCAGCGACCTTAAACGTTTTGGTCTATGGTGTCAATGATCCATGAACTAAGACAGATTTACTGTACACAAGTGACAGTAGCGGTTTAAGAAGAATAAGTAAGGAAGTTGTGTCAGCCTTCGCTTTGACTCTCCTTGCTCACAATATGTACCCTAAACCCTGGATTTACCTATATACCCCAAGTTCTGGGTTTTTCTGTTGAGATCTCTTTTGTTTCTCTGTGTATAATCTAGCTTTGCAAAATTTCTTCCCGACAAGTAATAATTTTGCTGAGTAAACGATCAGTAGTTTAGTAAGCATAATAATTGTACTGACAGGTTTACAAAATCACTATTACACTCCCTGCTGTGTGAATATTTAGAAGAAGTCTATTTAGGACATACATGTGGCCTGAGGCTTCTGGATCAGTTGCGTGCAATGTCCCACATCTGTGCGTGGGCAGAAATCAGCGACCTGGGGAGAGCAGTTGGATGCCCCTGGTTCTTGGTCCGCAAGCCTGGCACATGGCCCAGAAAGCACGAGACATACTACTCCCTTCTTGTGCCACGTTCTTCTTTTTCATGTCGTGCATCTTAAAAGTTACTTTTTTTTTTTTTTTAAATTCTACATGGCAGCCATTTTCATTGCCTTTCTGTGAGCAGAGAGCTTCCTAAGCAAACGGAAATTTTTTCTGCTTTGCTCCAGTCATGTTAGGGTCCCCTTGCTCCCTAGGGGACACGGGAGCGGTGCAAGAGCGCTTTCACACCTGGAATTGTGTGGTCACTTCCATGCAGAGCTCAAATTCAGCAACATTTCTCCATTGGGACTGCCTGCCGCTCTGGGCTGGCTCCTGCCGAGTGCCGAGAGCCCCAGTGGTGGTTTGGGAGGGGGTGCTCCTCTGTGCAAACCCCATCTGGCCTCCTCCACGCTCCATTCCTGAGTCTCCCCCTTAACCACTACCCCGCTTACCACTATCCTGCTTTTTCTCTCCCATCCACGTAAATACTGCACACGCATGCACACACACACATGCACAGAGACATGCAGTGCCATGTAAATGAGAGGATAGCCTGGAGGTAAATGCCTGCTCTTAGAGCATTTTTTAAGATATTGTTAATAGCTTCCAGTGTACGTATCGTAAATCTGTGTTTATGCAGGCAACAAATGTGCAAATGAATATTCCTTTTCTGTACTCTGAAAGAAAAGCAGATAATTTTGTGACACAGAGTTGGCAGACAGATAAACAGCCCCAATTTAAAAATATATAAGATGATGAATAGGGTTTCAGAAATGAACCATAGTTTATCTTGTTAATTCTTACTGTGTCTGAGTAGTGATGAAAGGAACAGCGCCAGAACTCAAGGATATGATGAATAAGAAAGAGCAAAATGACAACCAAAGGCCCTGGTGACCAGAAAACAAGCTACAGTTTGTCCCCCAGAGAGAGACAGTGATGGGTTGAACTTGCCATTAGAGGGAAGATTAAGTGTCCTTGGTTCCTCAGTTAGTTAATTATACACTCAAATCTTCCCAGTATATCACATAAGCCAGGCGTTTTGCTTTTGAATATCTGTATACTGACTACTTGGATTGCTTATTGGTTATTTCTCTTGACAACTCAAACCTGAACATTAAATCCCATTGGCAACAACTATCTGTCAAGAGCAAAAAAAATAAGATTTGTGTATTTAGTTTTCATTATAGAAGTGCTTGTAGTTGAAAAAATATGTACCTGTCAAGTTTTCGACATCTCGCTGGGGATGCAAGCAATGCTGTTGTGATTTCAAAACCTGGCTGACAAATTCACGTTCCAGTAGTAAAGACAAATCAAGGTTTTTTCCCTTTTTTTCTTTTTTTTTTTTCTTTTTGCTTTTTTCACCGCTTTGACAGTCATACATAACAATTTGAGACCTAAGTGGCACTTTGATGCACTATTCCATTATTAAGTGGTATAGTCACTATAGAATAGATGACGGGCCTGTACTCAAGGCATTGTGAATTAAACAGCTTTCAACAATGGGGGAAATTGAATGGCCTAAAGAATTCTGAAACATAAAAAAATAATGATTAAAAATGTGTTTCAGAATCAGCAAGGCATATAATTTAAAATAATGTCAGGTACTGAAATTCAAACTAAAGAAAACAAAGTATATTTTAGAAGAATCTTTAAAGTTCAGAGGAAACATTAAATAATTAGCAAACATCACTAAACCCACAATTACAAATTTTAAATATGACTCACTGATGAATCTTAGCAAATTAGCATGACATAAGAAATCCTACCTAAAATTTAAGATATGAAGACATAAAGCCTTTTTCATGTGACAGTACTTTGACAATATATTAATTGACTAGTTTTGTACTGGCATTTCCTTGTGCCTAAAGGTAGAGATTTCAACTAAAGTAACATTGACTTAAAGTACTTAAATTAATTCTTTTGTCAATAACTATACAGCTAATCAATACACCTGGAATTAAACAACAGTTTTTGGCCAGAAGGCATGCTAATCCCCAGTCGCTTTTTGTTACAATTCATTAATCATTCAGCCACTCCCAATAAAAGATTCCCCTGTTTGAATCAGAAAGTTTGATACACCAAACAGACCACAGTGGCAAGTAGAATAAGGAAAACCAAAGAAAGGTTTCCAAAATGACTATTTTACTGAGAAAATAAAAATTCAAAAGCTACATTGATAACAATTCATGCTATATTTTTAGTTAATAAAATGTAAGTAGATATTTTTTCCTATTAAGATAAAAAACAAAAATGTAATACTTGTTATACCCCAGAGCATAATTGGTCATATATTATCTTTTGTTTTTCAGATTATTAAAGGCTAAGAAATTACTTTTCAAACATTGATCCAGTGAGATTACTGGGAAAAAAAGACACCAAGCAATGAAAATTCTATTAATCCACAAAGTTCTAAAATATTTGCTACAATACTTATCTCTCTGCAGTTCTGACAACTATATCAAACTGATCTCTATCTCCGAATAGGATGTGGATTACAATTTCAGTGCTTAGTACTCCAAATCTTTTTTTTTTTTTTCCCCTTATTCTGCACTAGAAAGACAAAATTGAATTATTCCTTTATCCTTTTCAACTGGTAATCCTACAAAGCATGTAAAGCCACATTAGGAATGTAGTGTACTTTATAAGATGGCATAGGGTATGGCTCATATCTGCGATCCAAAAAAAATAAAAAAATAAAACGAACCCTCCGATTTGGGTATGATATGTTAAAAGATAAAGCTGATTTGAGCGAGTTACTAAAAAAGATTTCATCAATATCCTACTTTTTCATTCCGAGGCACTAAGGGAGCAAAAAAGAAATGTAATTATGAGAAATAAAATAAGGATTTTCTTAGTTACAATTCCTGGCCCTTCACTGATTGCAGTAAATTATAAATTATGCAGTCAATGTAGGCCAACAAAAGAAGACATCTTCAAATCTCAGTCAAAGGTAATTACTTAAGTCGGCTGAATGTTCCCTTTTCATAGAGTGTGATCTCTCTTTGACAGCTCACACTGACAGATGACCTTCTCAGCGACGTTCTTATCCTTCGGATCATGAGCAGTGTGCCTCTCTCCCTGAATATCTCTATATATTTGTGACACTAAGCTTTCAAATACAGCTATTGACAAATCAGAACATCAGTCTAAGTGCTGGTCTTCCTATCACTCACAATAAAGTAGCTATCACTTGTGGTGTTGTAGAGCAAGCACATCTCTGAAAAATGAGTTCTCACCAAGTGCTAATTTGACACAGCTCGCTTGCCTTCCCATAATTGCTCTGTCATTGTCAGTTGGCAGTTCGGGCTCATTCCTGGAAGCTGTGCCGTACAATTGGATACAATTACTCCCATTTACCACCACTATTATGCCACTGATGTTGCCCAGTCCGCATATTGACATGCCTCATTAAACCTGGATGCAGGCCATTAATGAACATTGTTAGCATTTCTCTTAAACTTTTTGCCTCTAATAAACAGTCAGTGTTCCATGAAGGAGCACTGCCATCCTTGTGATATGATATTTATTATCTTATGGGGGAAGGGGACTCTGCAAATGGAAACTATCCAGATGCTGTGAGAGAGATATATGGTCAGATCAGCGGAGAACAGCCCCGATCAGGAGGACCTTTTCCGTCAGGGGCATCCTACCATTAACCGAGTGACCTCTCCTATCCAGGAGAAGACAGGAAGGATAAACACGATAACCTCGGGGCGGCCCAGTCGCCGCAGGTTTCCCAAGGTTGCCCCGGCTCCCGCAGGTCCCCTCAGCCCCCTCCTACCCCCAGGTGGTGCTGCAGGACGCGGCAAGGAGCGTTTTGCCCTGGGTCCTCAATCCATTATGTCCAGCCACTCCGATGCGCATTTTTATTCAGAGATAATTATGTGTTGATCAGAGAAGTCAGCGGCTGTCACCCATATGGCAGGCACACCTGCAGTGTGACATAGGTGGTAACGATGGCATGCTCTTGAGCTGTCATGACAGGGACAGGGACTTTATTATGTATATGTCACCATTTCTCTTAGGGAAATTATCCTTTTCCGCACAATGACAATAATGAACCTTACAACACTTTCATAAACCCTGTTTCCAGGCCCTTTCCTTGACCTTCATTAAAACTCTGCCTAGAAAATTCAGTGCTTTATGAACAAAATGCAAACTTTCCAAGCAGATGGAAGTGAGCTTTTGGAGTTTCTTTTTAACCGCTTTACACCGTGTGGCCGCTTGGACGGTCAATGACCCTGCAGAGCACATTCTGCTCCTTCAGCAGGGCAACGGCCACGTATAGAAACACTAGAACAAGGACTAACTAGCTTTTAAGTGCTAGAAATCTGGCTGCATCTTAGACAGATTTGCACTAAAAAAACAGGTTTACAGGAGAAATTTTGTCTCTTTGAGTGTTAAAGGGAACCCTTCTGTCCAATACAACATAGCATAACATAACATAGCATAGCATAGCATAGTATAAAATAGCATAGCATAGCAATTTCAGTTGGAATGGACCTACAGCGATCAGCTAGTCCAACTGCCTGACCACTTCGGGGCCGACCAAAAGCTAAAGCACATTGTTAAGGGCATTGTCCAAATGCCTCTTACAACACTGACAGGCTTGGGGCATCGGCCACCTCTCTAGGAGGCCTGTTCCAGTGTAATATAATATAGAAATATATTGTCCTAGAAATACTCTCTCTCTCTTCTTCGCTTTCTTTGCTTCATTCTTTACATATTTCCTTCTGCTGTTTGGTTCATGGCACAACAGAAAGTCTCTGTGGAACTGATACCAAAGAAGAACAGACAGAAAGGCATTTTGTATCCAGAGAGAAGGAAGAAGAAAGAAAGGGAAGTGAGATTATGCTGTTTCTCTCAGGCATCTGCAAAAGCCCTATCTGAGTATCAAAAGGGGAAACTGAAAAACTCCCATAATAACGTCTATTATTTAGGTCAGGGTTGTTTTTTTTTAATGCAGACCATTCTAATTACAGTGTTCTCAGTTAAAAATTAAAGATCGAGGCATTAGAAAAATGTAAAGCAAATTGATGTTGTCAGTGTCTTTTTTATAGCTAGCTTTTCTTTTTTTAAAGCCTCAAAAGTTTGAATATGCAGTTTAAGTTGACATTCTTCACCTTTGGGTTATCCATCATACAGATATTCGTCTGTGAGTGCATGTGTGTAATATGCCTGCTTGCTGTGGTTGTGCTTAACATATTTCTCCCATTTTGATACATACAAATCAAATTTCTGCAACATTATTTCAGTAGCAATAGAATACTTCAGAGTAGAAGTCATTTCTTACATGTGAATGCTGTCTATCTGTCTAGAGAGAATTGAGGGACCAGGGAATTTAGCTTCAATTTGCATTTTGACTTTAAATGGCTTTAGCAAAAGTTGCTAGCAGAAAAAATGTAAAATTTGGGACAGCTGCAAACTTATGAACTTTCTTAGTCTCTTTTAAATGTAAATATTGTACTGTTGAAAGTGCTTGTGGGACATGTACATGAATTCTGGAATAACATGCCCTTTGGTTCAGCCGTGGTCTAAATAACCCTGTAGAATGCAGAAGTGTATTAAAAATATCTGAAAACTTTAACTGAATAAGCCCATTTTTATACTTGGTAGCTTACTATTTTGTTCACGTTGATTTGAATAATTTTCTCCATGATGACCTCAAATTACTTTGACAAACATTAAGGCTAGGAGATGAATTTGAAGTTCTCAGCTATATTTCTAAGGAGTTATAGTTTATTTAATCAGTTCACCACCACAGTTACAAATAATAATATCATAATGCTATATTTAAAAATGGAAACATACAATACTTCATCAGCCACAAAAGTCCTTAAGCTTCCTGTTGGTATCCTGTTCAATATTTTAAGAGGGTCTAGAATTATTGCACTCTCACTGGAGACAAGCAAATAAGTGGAGTATCACAGGCAACTGAAAATTCATTGGAATGTAGGCCATCCAAAAATAATTACCAGAGCTGAAACTCAGGATATAAAGTTAACTGTTTTGAGAAACAAAAAAGGACATGTTAAACAAGAGTGGTCAAATCTCTGTTTACATCCAGAAATAGCATCACAAATTGCTTAGTGCTATCTTCCAGTGGACTGCCCTGTGTTATACTGCCCAACATATATGCATCACTGACAAATGAATATATACAAGCTCTCCCATCTTCCATTCAAACATTAACTGAACCCCATTTAATTAATTAGAAATAATCAGACTGCAGAACAGAATAATATAGTTGCTGAAAGCATGATTTGCATCAGGTTAAGGTAGTACGCATAGCTTCTTGAGCATCTTAGGTATGGATGCAATATTAAAAACAGGCAGCGATGCAATAATATAACACAACTTTTTTCCAAGCTTGTTTGAGATGGGAGTAGAATATTTGCTATCTGGGAGGCAAAGGGGTTTGTCTTGTGATGATATAATGCTGCCTTTCTGAATCTGATCACTGTTCTTCAGTCTTTATGAGGGCAAAAAACCCCCACAACTATCTAGGATGAGGTAAGGTCAAAAGATAAGAAAAAATAAATGAAATAGTGTATTTTTCTTCTCTTCCTGTGTGAATAGGAATGTATGACGACAAGAGCCATATGGGTTACAAGGTCTCATCCTGCATGTAGCAGACCATGACACAATAAATAAACCAAGAGTATTTCTACTTTAACTTTTCCTGTGAGCCACACAGCACCCATCTATCTCCTAAGCACATATGAAATCGTGAGTGCAAAAAAATCCAAGTACCTCAAAACTTCAGAGTCTCAAAAGAAAAGAAGAAAAACAACCAAGGAAACCATTACTGCTTTTAATTCCTACAATGGTAAGGAATTTGTTATGAGGTCCTATGTACTAAATCCATATGAAAAACTGCTGGGTATACATTTTGATATGTGTTCTGTTCTATGGCGGTAGCAGGATACCTTCATCTGAATAGCTGATGCAGTTTTATATTTACCAACTTCCATGTATCCATTCATTATGTTACAGAGGATGCTGATGACTAGCCTGAGAAGAGAAAAGCAAAAGTAAAAGAAAATGAGCCAGTGAATCATTGCCAAGGCTTTTTTTTAAAAACTACTGTCTCACATTAGTAATTTTTATTTTTTTAATAAAAGAAAGGAAGAATTACTGACAATGGTGCTGTTGTACTTACAAAGACTTCCATGCAGTCCCTGTACTTAGAGGTTCCTCCGGCATCGGTGGCAGCTCCAAACAGTCTAACCTTACAGAGTAAGGTAAGTGATGGAGAAGTTAAGAATGCTTATTGGAAATATAGTCTCCAAACTAGTACTGATTGATCTTACAGGCAATAAATAAATTAGTAAATGAATAAAAAGAAAACTGCTACAGCTATGTCTTCTGGTGCCAGGGAGAACAGGCTAGCATAGGTTGTTGTGCTGTTGAGGTATTTCCAACACAAATCAATATTAGAAACAAAAAAACATCAAGAAATGTACGTATCTTCATCCAGATTCTCTCTGTTGTTTGTTCTGCTCAGGTAGTTTCCTGTTTCTTTTCTAGATAATTTCTATTCAGGGACAGCACTTCCAGTCCCCCAAATAGCGTGTTGCACACTTCATTAGGAACTTCTAAATCAGACAGGAGAAAGATCTGGGGGAAAACACACCAGCCAGTTACCAGAGGAAAAGGAAAAGAACCACTCTCAGAAGTGTCCTTGAGCAACAAATGCAGTGACAGCTAGGCTCCTGCACTTTAAAAGCCGATATACCATGACAGGGGATGCTGAAGTCTATTCGCAGGGTTTCAGTTCCTAATGCAACAGCTGCTATGAGGAAGATACTGGGGTAGACTATCAACAAGAGCTCAGGTAATTAATGAAATTGCAACCAAGCTTGCTTTTGATCAGAGGGAACAAATCACAGAGTTCTGTGAATTTGTGTAATTACAGCAATACATATCCTGGGTTTGCTTCTTCTACTCCTCCAGATCCAGCAGAAGTTTATTTGTAAAAGAAGAAAGTTTACCAGAACAAGCCCTGCAGCATGCACTTACTTCCTTTGGCAAACCAAACGTGTGACAAACATAATTCACATTTCAGTTCTCCACAAGGTGGTTGAATGCTATGGTGATGGCCCCAGCATAATGTTTAGGATAGGATAGGATAGGATAGGATAGGGTAGGGTAGGGTAGGGTAGGATAGGATAGGAGGTTTATACACAAGGATTCAGGTGAAGCCAGTGGGAGCACTTCTGAGGAGACTGGATTGGAATGAAGGTGATGAGGGAGGGAGAACCTGGCTAAATGAAAGATTTTCAGCACGTGGGCAGAGAGCTTCTACACGGAAAAAATGGACTGTATTTGCACAGTAAGGGGAAGGTGTCAGATAATGGGTGATCTGGCAAGGATATGTATACAGAAATGGGACAGGCTGAGGGCATTCAGTAATGCAGAGAAAGGTTTTGGGATTCAGATGGCCTGGACTGGCAGCTCTTGGGAGGGGATGGCTCAGAAGAGCAAGCTAGCTGTGGTTTGGTGGAAAGAATGAATATATGTGGAAAAGAAAATGGCTGTGAGCAAGCAAATATAGACTGAGTGATAGCAACTTGTGAGTAGGAGTGTATGCAGTTTGTGAAAGGAAGAGGGAAAAGAGGAAGAGGCAGGGAAAGATAAAATCATAAAAAAAGAACAGAGGAAGTAAGAAGAAAGGTTTTGATCTACCTTCTTTGTTACTTTAAAGTGGATTCTCTTTCTCCATTATGCAAGGGAGAAACTGATGGAAGAAGACCATTTTCTTCTTCCTCCTTCATCATCCCACTCCAGAATATATCTCTGTGTCTCCAGATATTATGGTAATGAGTGTACTATAAAAACTGAAATAGATCGACAAGTATTGTCCCAGATTTTGGCTTTGAAATCTGGGTACCTTTCAGGAGAACGACAGTATATTAAAGAATGTCTGCAACCCTACCACTTGGGTGGGGCACCATCTGCTATGCTTCACACATAGGATTGACCTCAGAATCCCACTCTGCCTTTACTGAGTGCTACTATTGAGTGTCAGAGTACAATGTGGCAATACAGAAAGTAAATAACATGCAGAAAAAAATAGTATCAATCAAGAAAATAAAAGTTGAAATATGCATTTACATAGTTCTCTATGTGTAGATGCAAACAGTATCTGTCAATCTTTACTCACCTTTTAAAACTTCAGGTGGCAAACAGCCCATAAAATGTGTGGGTGAATGTTACCTTATGGAGAGAAATTTTTCCTCAAAGAAATGAATGTTTTTTGTTCTGGCTTTCAAGTGTATGTCATGCGATAGATTTCACATTGCTCTAAGTTAGTGATCCACGACACATTCATTTAGAAACCCAAGGCTATTACGTGTGTTAAATAAATAATATTTGTATATCAGGATATTAGTGTGCATGTATTGTACATTTGTATATTGTAAATGCAGTTGTATTTTTGGCATGTGGGATCATTTTCGGTAAATTTCTTCTAATACAAAATAGACACCCCCTGTATAAGTAACCAGAGGCACCAGGAGGATCAATAGGCCTACGTGCACATAAATCCACAGCATCCCTGTACAAGGATGGGCACCTATGGTTCTGTCAAAAAATGAAATGGATCTCACTTTTTCATAAGAGATGATGGAAGTCTAAGAAGCATTATACCAATAAGTCTTTAATGTAAAACCTGGGAATGGGCCACATTCTCAGTTGTAGCCTTTTGGTACTTTTCCTATGTAGCGACTTTATAGTCTTGGCCCAAATTTTAGTTGTTCAGTAGTTTATGGTTTTAATTTATGCCATTGATGGCAAGACTTGAGGGCTTTGACTTTTCAAAAGCCAGAGCTTTTGGGGAAAAGAAACACAACTGAACACATCAGGTTTTTTTTTAAGCATGAACAAAGTGCTTATTTTTTCCCTTCTTTTTCATTTTTTTCCCCTTCTTAGAAACAGTACAAAAGTTTCAGCCAAAATATATTGGAGGAGATACACAAGGGAAACAATCTGTCCAAATTTGGTAAACTTATCAATTGTTTCAATAGTTTAAAAGAATGGTCATATGTTTATAGCTTGACACTATAATAACCCTTTTATTAATCTGGATCTTTAATATGATATGAGAAAAAATCTACTGTAACAGCCATATGAAGGAATTATTTTACAAACTCAAAAGTAATTTGATCAAAGAACAACATCAGCAGTAAATTAAAGTCTTAATTTTACAAGCTCTTACCCACCAATGTAGGTCATCGTAATGGCATTAAGCTTTTGGGGAGCCACAGGAGTATGAGCTATAGACATAATGAATCAGATCCTTAGCCAGGACAAATTAGCAGAGCAGTATTCGTTTAGACTGGCTGATTAGTCAGATCAGAAACTGAAAAGCCAAAAAAGCTGATCAAGCTTCCAAGTGAGATTCTGTGCAGTACTGCTTCATTCGAAGCATGTCTTCATCACGAAATGGAGCCACATGTGGGGATGCCTGAGGTAAGAGGGATTTGGACGGAGGGTCCATAGGAGGATGTACAACGTTGTGCTGGTTTCCAGCTTCATGCCAGATGTAGGCTGTCAGAATTTATGTGACTGCAGTCATCCTGCATCCAGCCCCGAGCTGGCTCAAGTCCAGGCAGCGCTGAGCAGCTCTGACCCATGCTTTCCCAGACTTCTGGCCTCTCTCTGGCAGGAGTGTTGGAGGGTCTGTAAGCCCCAGGAGGTTGGTGGTTCCTCTGTGCACGAAGCTCACTGCGGTTTCAGCGCCTCAGAGGCAAAGCTAGCTGGACTCCATGGGAATCTTTCTGTTCACCTCCCTGTGCTTCAAACTCATCCTTAGTAACTAGGTAGGGATTGTTCTGCAGTTTCCTTCTACAGTAAAAAAAATCCCCAAATAATTTAGTTCTAATGGCATGGCAGTCTGATCTTCATGATAGTCTACTACACTGAATGATTTTACCAGCTATTTTTCATATATGTACAAAGATATATATGTATATATTTGCATGTAGAGTATGACTTGTTAATGTATTTTACGAATTGTTTCATTTACGGTTTAGCTTATTCTTGTATTTATTTTCAAACAGAATTCGGAAACTTCTTTAAATGGCTATAATTCTATTTCAATGTAGATTTTTCTGCAACGAATACCACCAATACTTATTTAAAATACCCAACCTAACGAAATGGACTCATTCATTTGTGTTCCCAAGCAAAATATTTTTTGCAAAAGTTAGCATTAATGCTGTCTTATTTATTACATGTGTGCTGTCATACTTGAGGACGCAGTAACCCTCTGGATATATTACAAATTAAATGAACTCTGCTGAAGAAAAAATAAAACAGCAAATGGAGAGACACGGAGCCTGAAGCCATGAGATGTTCATCAGCAGAGTCTGAGTCAACAGTTTCCTAGTTAACTTTCAGAAGCATCGTGTCCTCCTAGGTGTACATACCCTGCTGATCTTAAACAGAGCCCCTATTCATGACCAAAATAACTGCACAGGGCAGTGGAGTTTCTGTTGTATTTGGATTTCAAGACAGGAATGCTGCTATCTGATAATAAATACAACAGAAGTTCTTTGTTTCTGCAGAGACTGCAAATTATGAAGGGCTCTGTTACTGATCTGCTCAGTGTTATTGTTTAGAGATCTAAAATGTACATTGATTAGTCTTTAATGGCTTCTGTATTTACATTTCCCTGCAGAGATTCATTTAGTTGGAAATGTTGAAGACATTTGTGCCTGATGTTGCATAATTTTTGTTTTCCTGAAACTTACCACCCTGCTTATTTTTGTGAAACAAGTGCTCATTTTCTGAGGCTGTGAGTCACTTGGACAAAACATTTGCTTTACAATATCAGCTCAAATGGGTTTCCCCATACTCACAGTACATAGTGAAGGATGGCAGTTTCCAACAGTCTAACAGCCCCAAATGCTTCTCAGTTACCAGAGACCTCAGCCTGTCCTCACTGGACTCAATTATGTATTGTAGAAAAGGTAAGTAAACAAAGCTTTGGCCTACAGATAAACTAGTTATTCCTGCAAATGATCCAATGACTCTAATGAAGACATAGCCTCCAGTCTTTGCATGGATGGCAGACAGCATGGATAAGACTCTCCTTCTAACTTCAGCTGAGTGATTAGGGTCCCAAAGCATGGTCATTAGATGGTAATTTAAGAATTCCCCAAACTTCCCAGCCTCCTGCTGCCCCTCCAGAAAGCCATAGGACTCCTATCAGACTTGTTCCACACCTGTTAGCTCCACGCAGGTGTTCCAGATGCGCTATAACACCTACCCAGAATCCTTCTACAGCTAAGCTAGCCACTCAAGCACCCATTCACAATCAGAGGAAAGAAACAAGTACTTTTGTGCTATAATCCATCATCCTATTATATATGCTTAATCTAGGACAGCAAAACAGTACTGTGAGGGAAGACTCCATCAAGATGGATTTGGTTGACTTGTTCTCATGGCAGCAACATCTGGACAGATGAGTCCCACACCCCATTTCTAATACTCTCCTGAAAGGTGTTACCACTACTGAGAATACCTACGCCATAGCCAACACTCTTGTTTCTGGAAGTGTTGGTTTCTGTCAAGTCATGCCCCTTTTCAGGTTGCGAAAATGGTGGTGGTAATACCGATCTCAAGCCTAAACTCTCTGCTGTTATAATCAGAGCACTTTCAAAATTTTAATTTAATAACTATCACAGAACTTCTCTGACAAGGAATACTACATGTGAATAATTATTTCCATTTTGCTGCTAATCACTAGTGAGTGCAAGGGGATACAGAGCATTCCATAAATTTTTGAAAATGTGATACCTGCCAAAGTGTCTGGGGTTTTTTTGTGCATTGATCTGTAGCAGGAAAAGAAAGAATTCCTTCTTGTCTAGCCCGCCAAGTGCTACTACTATATTTTTATAACAATAACCTTACTGTAAATGAGGTTTTCATACCTCCGCACTCATAAGCAGGCAATGACCAGTGCTCTGATTTCACCAACCAGATAACTGAGATGTCACACAAGGTCTCAGAATTTGGAGCAGCTCCTAAATTTCTTGTATGATAGACTGAAATGTAAACCACTTCATACTGCTTTTCAAAAACCTCTGCCAATTATAAGTGTTTGACTAAGCTGTCTTTAAGTACTGTTTCAGACTTAGATCAACATTCCCCTTGTGGGGCAGAAATTTCAGCACCTCATTGCTGTCTTTGAACAGCTGTGAACCACGGAACAAATGCACATTGTTTCCTCCTCTAGAGAGCCATCTGCCTGATGGATGATACCTCGGGTCTGCTACTTCTCTGAGTCCGGTGGCCAAAACCTTTGCCATGGGTTGGAAGATCTTATCTTCATACCCCAGTGACAAGGCAGGCAGAAGAAATAAATGGTCTCACAATTAGACCATATTGAACTTTTTTCACAAAGAGGGCTAGAACAAGGCTTTCCCGGTAGCTCTGCTTCTGGTATCTCAGTGATTTAAAATGTTTGAATTTAATGACACTTTAATCTTGTTTTGGTAACTATGTGTGTGTGGATGTGAGGCTCCCATTCTAGACACTTTTTTTGCCTGTAGAAGTTACCAGGAAGTTCTGTCACTGCTGCCCTGAATGTCTCTCACCTATGTCTCTAGTTCTTGCATACATTTGTTCAACCTTTTGTTAATTGTTAAGTTGTTCAGATTAAGGTTTGTGTTTCTATCACTCTGATAGCACTTAGCACATCTAAACTGTGAAACATCAGAACTTCTCCAATATAAGCAATATATCATGCATTTATTTTCATGTATTAAAGTACATGGCAGTGAGCTCAGTTTTCAAAAATAATATGAGCATTAACAACAGATGGCATGCTCTCATAATGCTTTAATTCCTTCATGTTCTTTTTTTCTCAGTTTGGATCTTTCAGCCCAACACTTACTGTCACACTAACGGTGTGTAGTGCTGTGTCTCAGGATGGGAGCTGTATTATTTTAATAATACTCGTAAGTCCTGTATCATGCAATCACTGTAGACCGAAGAGCTTTTGAACAAAGAATTGTCTCTTTGTGCAACAGTAGGAAAAATAAAGATTGTTGTTGTAGGTGGAGTTTTGGGATGTTCCCATATTATAGGTACAGAATACTAATATTAATGATGGGGTTGCCAAACTAAAATGTAAAGAAAGTCACCTTTCTTCTCCATAAATTATTTTCATTAAAACCCACCCTGAACATGTTTTTTACAAATACATTACTGCTCCAAAAACGTTTCAGATTTCTAGGTGCCAGGTAGGGGGCACTTCATGCCAGAGAGATTTTTAAACTGGAGTCTTATAGACAGTGATTAGTTAACATCTTTTTAATAATGAATTAATGGGCAGTAAAAGCATTGTAATTCCAATATGTACAGAACCTTGTATTCAAAGGCAGAGGTTCAGTGAGAGTTGTTCTGCGACCTTTGTGGTGCCAGTAAAGGTTGGGTTCAGTGCAGGCAACGTCCAATCAGTCTTTCAAGGTTAACTACACATGCCAGGCTGGGAAATGAAACAATTACTAACAAATTTTATAGGTATATTCTGTCAAATTTAAAAGGCAATCAGAAGTCTAAATGAAAATTATGCCTGAGGAAAGCATTAAAAAAAAAAAAAAGAAAGAAAGAAGGAAAGAAATGAGGAAGGGCTTTTGTTTTTTTTTCTTTCAGTCGTCCTTCTGAACTAGGCACTGAAAATATTGGTGAAACTAAAAAAGGCATGTGGGAGACACCCCACACTGTTGGAGGGAAAAACCCACAATGGAAAGGGCAGGAGTGCTCAGGAAGGATGACATCAGTAATCATCTGGGCACCACTGGCACAGTGAGTGTGAATGATTCATTATACTGTAATTAACTTTTAATTAACTTTACCCTGCTTTCCTTATTTTAGAAAATTAAATAAACTTCATTTTATGGTACCCGCTAAACCAATGAGCAGAAGCTAGAGTTCTGCTCTAATTAAACTAAGCAATATGGCAAAACTGTGTGTAAAGCATAATGAAGAAATGTTTCTTTGCAACTGGAGCCATTTCTTATGTTTTGTAACACTTTCATTGATATTTTTTCAAATATTTCCCATTAGCTGCAATACACTGAAGTCCTACAAAATATTTTTTCATAGTCTTGCATTTTTCAGGATAAACAGCAAAGGTGTTTCTTACATAACTAAATGATTGCCCAAAATCACAAGGTCTATTCATTTTTCATTCCCCTCTCCCCCATGTAATTGTAAACACACTCAAAGAAATAATAACAACCAGAACATGAAGTTGAAAAGAGCAAATCTAAAGCTGCTGTTTAAAAGGTTTGGGAGTAAAAAAAAATCTCATATTGCTGTTAGCAAATTAAGGAAAATTATATTTCTGCCTGTTTGTGGCCTGATTCTCAGTCAACAAATTTCACCCAGTGGATCCTTTGAGATCCTTCAAAACTGTTTTTGCATCTGGGAGCAAAATGGGCTAGATTCTTAGGTTGAAATCCTGTCACATTGCAGTCAGCGGAATTTTGCCATTGACTTCAACTCTAAGTGAGCAGGGATACCAGCTATTAAAACAGATTGAAACATGATCTTTTCCCACTTTAAAAAAAATCTCCTTAATTAGAAATCAATTTTGTTTCACTGAATGTATTCAGTTTTGAAAATGTCACTGAATGACTGCATACAGGGTGAAGTTCCCAAAGAGAAGTTGAGATTAACCTCTAGCCCGCATCAAGATCAGCACTCAGCTTTGGCTGTCCCAAAAGCCCTCCCCATCTCTAAGCTTGTGAATATTTTTGAAAAGTCTCTCTTTTTTTTATGCCTCAAAATCTCAAATAAATGAAAATAAAAATAAATTCTTAGGAGTAAGATAATCCCCGTTTTCAAGCCAGCTCTACCATCTAGATTTCTACAGACTATCATCTGAATCTACTTTGCTGTATGTTAAGATCTAGCTGCCTAGCTATGCCTGTGAAAGTGAAACCTTTGCAATATCTGTTTTGCAACTGATGGTGGGAGAAAGTCCTTTCCTTTTCTTATTGATTTTCCTACTCCACCAGTGTGCAGGACTGCTTCTTGCTCCAGTTACCTATAACAAATCAGCACTGCGGTATGCCTGGATTCCTTCTCTGCTCTTCCCATCTGCCTGCCATGCTGGTCCTCTCTGCAGGCATAATTGTAATGAAATTATATAGCCTGTTTCATATGCCTGGGCAAAGTAGATAATCTTCTGTT
The DNA here is from genome assembly GCF_947461875.1 of Haliaeetus albicilla. Lineage (NCBI taxonomy): Eukaryota > Metazoa > Chordata > Aves > Accipitriformes > Accipitridae > Haliaeetus > Haliaeetus albicilla. The sequence goes on from NC_091496.1 coordinate 28,192,858, forward strand.
CTCAAATCCAACTAAGACAGAGGTAGGACGAGTACAAGGGAAGAAGAGAATATTAAAAATTGGGGAAGGAAGGCAAATAAGTGAAGTCAGAGCAATTCAGAGGAAGAAAATGACATTTGAAAGAGGCAATGGGAACAGGAAGAAAACATACTTATTTCTGTGGAGTATGAGCTGACCCATAAGAGAAGTGGATGCTCAAATAGCAGGTGGAACACAGACATAGGGGAGAGAAAGAGAAATTCTTGCTGATGGCAAAGTCCTTGGTTTTCATTTCATTTGCAAGGAAAAAGATGGCAATGATATGTGAAAGAAAAGGCACAAGTCATTGGTGACCTGCTGCTTATTTTTTCAACATCTTCACTCGCTATCAGCTACTTGAGGAAGCGAAAATCACACAATTCAACAAGTGAAATAAAAAAGTTCAATCTGACGTCTGTATTATAACTGTTCAGTGATGACATTTGCAGTGAGATAAAAAAGCAAATGCACTTTAGTAACAAGCTTTTATTTACAAATTAAAAAAAAAAAAAAAGAAACCAGCCCTTTCTAAATGTTTACCTATATATTCTTTCTTCTCCTTAGGGATGTTGGGCTTGAATTTCTATTTATCAGCTCTGCACTTCTTTCTGTATTACTCTGATGTATAGATTAACCTGTCAGACCTAACCCAAAGGCCTTGACCTCTACTCTTCTTTAGGTACTTCTTCAGGATTTTCTTCTGCAATGGAATCTACACAAAATCCGTGGTGGAGCGGTTGTGGTGCAGTTAGGGAGAGCTAATTTTAATTAATTAATCAATTAATTAATGCTTTGGAACATTCGAGTTCTATAATGGCTCCCTAAGTAACCTCATTATCTTATTTTCATTACCCTCCTCTTGTCTATTCCCTTCTTTCTTTTTGTGTCAGACTTGCTTGCTGCATCTTGTTTTAAATTAGATTCTTCAGGGCAGGGACACTGTCAGACCTGGTTTGTACGGTAGCAGGCGTGTTTGGGCCTCATCCTGAATGGAGCTTTTGGACACAACTGTAATTAATTATCATTTACAGCTGAGCCATAGTGATGTTAAATGCCTTGTTCAAGGTGTCAAAGCAAGTCGGCAGCACAGTTGCAAATGAAACCCAGATGGCATCTTTCTCTGCTCTAACTGCAAGACCACTGCTTGTTCTGTGGGACTGCTCTGCTGAAATAAATGTTCAAAGATATTACAAAATTTTCCCAAGAAGAAGGACGGTATTTTTGATTTCCCCAGGCTTCTTAGAGAAAAAGGCCTCAGATACCTTTTATGTTAAAATACAGATCTCCTTTTTTAATCTATAATTTCAGAAGCCTCTGGTTGCCATAAAATGACTTCTTGCCTATTCTCAATAAAATCTCTTTGTTTTATTCTATCCAAACAAATTTCAGTACGGAGTGGGAATGCAAAAGATTTAGAAGACTGGGGAGAATGTAGTATAATGACTGGGCCCTGCAGAGGGGCCTAGCAGTTGGTACAGTAGGTATATTGCACTGTGGGGATATCACAGGCAAGAGTGGTTGCTCGTAGATACATCTGTGCAACATTTGAGACAGTAATCACTCATGCAGGACATGCCTCATTCAGGAACTGATTCTTAGCTGTTAGTAGTTTAGTTCTTTTACACCTTCAAGAGCTTAAAACGATATGATAAATAGCCAGCCAAAGGTAGAAATCCTCCATATTTCAGCTCTGGATTCACTGAGTTATGTAGCCGAATCAGTTAAACTGTAGTCTTTCCAAACCATGGGCTACTAACTGACATGATCAGATCTTTTTTATTGTTTCTACTGTCAACAAGCTCGAGACAGTGACATTGCTATAGTGTTTTTACTAATTAGTTGACAGGAGACATACTTGCCAAAGGCTTATCAACAAATAAGAATATATATGAAAATGGCTGTTGCTTATGTGCATCTGCATGAGTGAGTGTCATGCAGTGTGCTTTTTCAGACATGGGGCAGAAATGTTCTTGGATGAAACCAGCTCTGGAAAAGAAACATTATTTAAAACAATGCTTTCAAGCCAATTTTAGGAAAACCATAAAGGCTTTATGAGAGTACCTAAGTATCAGTGGATCTTAGATTATAAAATAATAAAGAACCTATCCAAACACAAGATATCAAATCCTTGTATAAACCAGTCTGAGTCATATGAATAAAATTAATTGTGAAGCTAAAATTCAGATGCAGAAATTGTATCTAATGCCTACAATGACAATGAAAGAAATACAGACATTCAAATTTGCAGTTTAAAAAACAAAACAAACCAAACCAAAACAAAACCTTGCTCAGTAATTTGCAGATATCTAAACTCACCAGGTGTATCCTTTAGGGTTTTGAGGTTTCCTAGACACCAGTGTTTCTCCAGTGCGCGTGCCCAGAGCCACTCTGCCCTGCACAGCTGCAATGCTCCTGCCTCCTCCCTAAGTGTCAGTCTGCCTTATTCAGCGTGACGTGTTCCAGTGCTAATATACCTGAAAGTTAGATAACTAAGGTGGCTAAGATAGGTATCTAAGGCTGTGGCTACACAAGTCTTTTAGTCCAAAATGGGAGTGTATTTTTGAAGGTAATCTCACAGTTATCCCCGCGCAGCGCACTTTGGTTGGCATCGTGGTGTAGCTTTAGAGCATGTGAGCTGCATTCCATTCAAATGAAAATAAATCAGAATACATGCTCTAAGAGTACACCTAGATTTATACATCTGAAGTTGGATGAATTTAGTGGTTTGTAAACTACAGTTTACTCTTGCCTCATCGGCTTGGACCATGTGCATTTGAGTCTTCCCCACTTGAATGCTTAGATCTGCCAAGAAAGCCTTTTTGAGCCTAATCTGACTCTCCTAATATTCTCTGACATGGTCAGGCTGCTAAAAAAATCCACTTTTTCTTTTTTAAACACAACTGCTACTTGCATACTAACAAAATTATTTCTGCTTTGTTTTTTTGTTTGGGGTTTGGGTGTTGTTTTTTTATTTGGTTGGGTTTTTTTCATGATAGCTGAGGGAACAGATTTCAGAAACCAGCGTTCCCACTGCTATGTTTTAGCTAACTAATTACAGGAATAATGTTCTTCTAGGCAGGTTCTCCTTCTGAAACTGGAAGGAATTTACCCTGGCTATATCATGGCAATGAATACATTCCTAGTTCCAAACAAAATTAACTTCTGTTGAAAAAATCACGTCTGTCCAATAGTTAGCCTTACTGAACAGACTCCACAGCTTGACATGGATTTTTAACTTCAGTGCTGGAAACCACCAGCTCTCATTGCCTTCTCAATATTGACTCTTTTCTTGCTCTTATTTCACAGGGCCATTTCATATATTAAATTCTTTTGGTTTTCTAGTTCATTAGGTAACATTTCTACTTACAGAACCTCAAACACAACACAACTTCAACTCAGTTTTTTATGCCCCCTTTTCTTTTACCCATCACAGCCTTTGCCTAATATTCAACTAAACGTCTTCAGCCTTATTTTCAGGCCATTTTTCTTTATCCTAACTATTTCTTTAACTTGTGAACACCTACATCCCTTCTTTATAATCTTTCTTTGAAGGTATTTATAGATACTGTCATGTCCTGCATTAATTTTCCCTATTCTAAACTATATAAACGTAGACTCCTCATCTCTTTACTTACATCTTTTTGTCCAGTGTAATCCTCTTGTTGTCACTGTTTGCAAATTTTTTTGCATTTCACATGTAGAATTGTTTACTTTTGCATTAAAATTTATGTGAAACTTCCTCTTGTCGTGGGTTGACCCTGGCTGGATGCCAGGTGCTTATCAAGCCACTTTATCACTCCTCCTCCAGGGGAGAGAAAATTTAGCAAAAGGCTCGTGGGTCAAGATAAAGACAGGGATATCACTCAGTAATTACTGTCATGGACAAAACAGACTCAGCTTGGGAAAATGAATTTAATTTGTTAGCAATCAAATCAGAGAAGGGTAATGAGAAATTAAACCAAATCTTAAAACCACCTTCCCCCCACCCAATCCTTCTTCCCAGGCTTAACTTCACTCCCGATTTTTCTCTACCTCCTCCCCATCAGTGGTGCAGAGGGATGGGGAAATGAGGTTGAGGTCAGTCCATCACCCGTTGTCTCTGCTGCTCCTTCCTCCTCAGGGGGAAGACTCCTCACTCATCCCCTGCTCCACCGTGGGGCCCCTCCCACAGGAGACAGTCCTTCATGAACTTCTCCAACACGAGTCCTTCCCACGGGCTGCAGTTCTTCACAAACTGCTCCAGCGTGGGTCCCTTCCCCGGGCTGCAGTCCCTCAGGCACAGACTGCTCCAGCGTGGGTCCCCCGTGGGGTCACAAGTCCTGCCAGAAAACCTACCCCAGCGTGGGCTCCTCTCTCCATGGGGCCACAGGTCCTGCCAGGAGCCTGCTCCAGCATGGGCTTCCCTCGGGGTCACAGCCTCCTTCAGGAGGTGGGGTCCTCCCCGGGCTGCAGGTGGAGATCTGCTCTACCGTGGACCTCCCTGGGCTGCAGGGGGACAGCCTGCCTCACCATGGTCTTCCCCACGGGCTGCAGGGGAATCTCTGCTCCGGCGCCTGGAGCACCTCCTCCCCTCCTTCTGCACTGACCTGGGGGTCTGTGGGGCTGTTTCTCTCGCATATTCTCACTCCTCTCTCCTGGCTGCTGTTGCACAGCAGTTTTTCCCCCTTCTTAACTACATTCTCCCAGAGGCACCACCACCGTCGCTGATGGGCTCGGCCTTGGCCAGTGGTGGGTCCATCCTGGAGCCGGCTGGTATTGGCTCTGTCGGACATGGGGGAAGCTTCTAGCAACTTCTTACAGAAACCACCCCTGTAGCCCCCTTCCCCCTACTGAAACCATGCCATGCAAACCCAATACACTTCTCAACCATTTTTAAAAAATTTAAGTAATTTTGGATTTCAGTACAGCTAATGCTCCATCTCATAGGCTAATACTTATCTGAAAGACCACAGAGAATGGAAAAACCTAGATGGTGTATGTGTATATATATATATATATATATAATACTCCTTCCAATCCTGAAGTGGTTTCCAAAAAGTTACAAACAGGTAAATCTGTCCATAGATCATGGTAATTTGATTCTAGTATTTTTTTACCTACATTTCTGAGGAATGGATGTTATCCCATCAGGTTCCACATGTCTGCACTCCTGTGTCTGTCTGCTCCTCTCCAGTAATTCTCTAATCTGCTGGCAATTTCAGTTTCAGCCACATTTGAGAAAGGAGTAGAATCCTGAGAAGTATGTGATTTCTATATGATTGATGAAAACGAGTGATTGGGAAGAAAAGATGGGGAGAGTTACTAACACTATCTTCACAGAGAAGACAGCTTTACAGTAAGAGAGCACAGTTTTATTAGACACCAGAGAATCTAGTCTGCATTGGTGGTTTCTCTCTCACACAGGTTTCCTAATATTCGATAAGGCAAAACCCATAAAAGAAGTTTTTCCTATGCCTAATTTTCTTAATGGCAGCTCTTCCCTGTAGATTCTCTATGGTGTAATAAGGCATGAGTTCGTGCTGCAATCTTAGTATAATTCAGGTAAGAATTATCAATCAACCACAAGACACAAATCCATTTGCAATCAACCTATTTATTAATTCTTTTGATGCTTGTTATATGTATTTGTCACCCTTGTTCTCTCTTAGATTTGCTACTTTTCAGACAGCTGTCATCTACTCCTTTTTTGTAGTCTCCTTTGATTGATGACTATATTCACTCTCCTCTCGAAGGAAACTTTGCTTCAGACACATTGGCCCTACATTTTCTGTGTTGTGCTGACATTTGGAACAGACTTCAACTGTTTGCTCCTGTTTGGTATCATGTCTGTTCCAGCTCCCCAGTTCATGCCCCACTTGTTGTTCCACACTAATTAGCACAAGAATTGCTCACTAAAATTGAAGAGGTATTTGCTTTGTAAAGAAGCTGGACACTTATGCTACTTTAAACCTGACTCTTGCTCACCTTCTGCCTTTAGCTTCCACTTTGGGGTGTGCTAGACATAATTTAAATCCTGATTGCAAGTAGATACAGTCCCTCCTGCTTTGATGTGGAAACTGCTTTTTCCATGATGGAAATTGCAGTGTGAGTTAAACAGCCAAATCCTCTGCATTGCATGGCAAAAGGGATTGCTGAAAATTTTCATGTTTCGAGCTCAACTGGCCAATGAAAATAACTCAAGAGATGTGTTTTGGCTTAAGTCAACACTCTCTCAGGGACTCAGACCTAGATTCACAAAAGGTTACTGGCACTGACTGCCACTGTAGGTACCTAACTCCAGGTTGAATTCTCAGATTGCTTGCTAAGGTTTAATACTTAAGGCTCAAGCTGCTGAGGTTATCACCTGTACATTTCTTCATGGATCCAAGGACTGACTGATGGATATGCTTAGGAGAACTTACATCCTGGCAATCCATTTTCCTTTTCATTTTTAAATTAGAAGAGCTTTCTACCCAGCATGCTGTCTACAGTGATTTCAACACCAGTCTGCATTAAAGCTCTGGATCCCTAACTTGGAGCCTAGTATTTCAGTATATGTAACAGAGTACTTAAAAGACTAAGAGCTGCGATGTGGAACATCAGTCTCCTGTGAGGATTTAACTCTGAGTGCTAAACAGAAAGATGCCCAAGAGTGACATCTGTGATGGCATTTGGGTACTTTCCAGACGTGAAAACATTACTGAAGGATCCCCACAGGATCCTTCTATCTGTTCTTTCAGCATCCTATACATTTGCCTACATTTAGAAGTGTCTTCCTGCACGTGTACTGATGGGATATGTGGAGCTTTGTTGATCAAGCTCTTCATATAGCTGCGTAGCACTTAGACATGGAGTTATGGAGCCATACAAAACCCAAGTACCCCTATAGCCCATACCCTCTGTATAGCTACACTTTGTGTCTTCACAGCTGACACTTTGAAGGTTTTAGGTTAAGCCGTACCTACCCCAGCTGCACAATGGGACTGAAAAACAGACAAAAAAATCAAACAAAAATCCATTCTTGAAACATAACAAATTATCATTACTTAAGAAAGCCATAGTAACTATTCACCTATGAGTTTAACTAGCTCATATCACAAAATAATTCAAAGTGTTTTAAACTTTAGTGAGAACCGACAGTGTCAATTGTGACTTTGTTGTTATATCAGCTGCAACGACTCAATCTTGTTCTAGCACGTGCTCCTTCCCTTGGGCATGGCATTGCGCACCTATCCCATACCTATCCTTTATGAAGTGATTTCCTAAGTCCACATTAGGTGCCTGAATTCAGAGTTTGATGCTAAAAATAATATCCACAGCCACAGGACTACTGAGGAAGAGGAGGACCAACAAACAGCAAGGCACCAAACCTAAGCCAGCTAATAGGAAATACGGTTGTATCTGGAGTGCCACCACCCTCTTGGCTTAGGCACTGACTCCAGAGTTTATGTGAGATTGGCAGTCACAGCCTGAAGTTCCCCGCCTGCCCCAAAGCACAGTTTTCCATTGGGTGGCAAACTCACACAGCAATTTCTTGTGAGAGCAGGACTGCAGATGGTAGTACAGCCCTTAGAATTTTATGTAGTCTTCCTTGTGCCTGTAACATCATTTATTGCTCCTCTGATTTCACCTCCCCTCCACTGCCCATATTTTTCATAAGAAATGTCTATGGTCACTGTGCATTTTGTTATGCTCAAACATTTTCAAGGGCTTCTCTGAACTGGGCCAACAGGGAGTTTGGTGGACTCTGATTTATTATTTATTCATTAATTTTGAATTTTAAATCAGCATTATGGACCAATATATTTAGCCCATCCAAGTTAGCCACAGTTCTGCACATGGACAGTTATAATACTTAAGGTATAAACACTAATTTTCTGACTAACACCTAGCAGTCTAATCATTTTCAGGAGTAACAATTTTTAATAGTTGTCTCTTTGGATGTAAATGCCTAAATTCTTCATAACGCTCACTTCAAGTGCTTACATTTTTTTTTGATCTACGTGCATCAGAAACCTGATACTTCTGTCATACTTGTCTTTTATTGCTGAGAGCCAATAACTTGTTTTTGAACAGGTGCTACACTGCCCCAACATATCTGCTTTCCTGTACCTAGCCGTCTCCTTGGGAGTTTGACAGATATCAGGTTACAAGCAGGGTCAGAGCATACCTCCAGTATTAGGACGAAAAGGACACTCTTCTCTGTATTTAAAAAATACCCACTCATGGGTTTCCTGGATTTCAAATTGAAATAGAGGTTCAAGCAAATTGTTAGGCAGCATCAATGCTTTGTCTGAACACAGGAACACAGAATCAATACTTTGAAAATCCTCTTAGCAGAAATGTGTTTATAAGTACTTTGGTACTGCAACAGTGGGGGCAAGGGAGAAGGATTTGTTGGCATATCACCTTTAACTTTGAAAATATCTCTTACATCTGCATAATGGACAAGACCACTCTATTTAATCCCTTTAAAAATTTCCCTTTGATGCCCAAGCACAATTAGCGAATCTTCTGTACTTTCCATGGCTGAGCTAACAAAGTCGTCATTAGAAATAAGATGGATTCCAGTAGTGACCACAGTGATGCTGCCTGGCACTCCTAGATAATGCTCTCCCCTGAGAAGCCTTACCCTAGTAATTATTTTCTTCTCCCTTTTGTCAACCTATTTGAAATCTATCACTTTTAATGAGTATTTATCTCCAAGTCAGTAAATCTGTATTAGGTGGCACTTTGTGTAATGTCTTATTTCAGTCCATTATCCATGGTACTCTGTCATATCTATGCAGGCTTCGTTCCTATGACTTGTTCCATGTTGAGTGAACTCTTTGTTCATGCAGAGCCCCTTGGACTCCACCACCATTCCATATGGACCTAAGACTCTGTCCACATGGACAAATGGTGAGATCTGGATCAGTAATTACAATACAGAAAGTGATTAGATTTTTTTTAAAGCATTGACTATTTTTAATAGGCTTACTTTTACATATTAAATGGAATCTCCCTAAATATTTGCATATTGATTCTCTTGTATGCCTGAATATTATGCCTAGAATATATGCGTCCTATTTAATTTTGCCTAATAGTAGCTAGGAAGCAGAGAATTTATTACAGGACACATTAAGAGAGACCATTATCAAAGGTGGACAAGTCAGTGAACTGCAACTTGCAGGGTCAAGTACTGGGCCTACAATTAGAATCTGCATATTTTTACTAGTGTTAACAAAGCTTATGACTGATTTTATCCTTTCAAATTATCTAGCTCCAGTCAGAACAGGGACCTTGTTGTTCTTGGTACAATACAGATGAGGAAACAGCCCTTCTCAACAGGCTCAAGCTCACCCCAAAAGTTGACATGTGGTCAATTCATTAATTTGGCAGAGATGCAGGTAGGGAAGCTCTACAGCCGAGAAAAGGCTGTCTCCTTAGAAAAAAAAAACCTTTACTGAACCAAGGCTGAAACTCTGGGACAATGACCAAGCCTTTTGATTTGTTGACAAGGACTATCTTAGCAGCTCCTGACATAAGTGGAGTTTGCTTCTGGTTTCAGTCAACAAGGCGCGTGCTCCAGGAAGGTAGTCATCTCTGGTGGTGACAAATGGAACCCATGAAGGAACACTGCAAGAATCACTGCAAGACATACACGTTCCTCCCTGCGAGGGATGGCCAGCCAAAGATCATAACCCCTGTAGATCAACAGCAGGCAGCGCAATGACCTTCAGAGTGAGGAAAAGAAAAACACGGGGGCAATGGTTTTTCATCTCTAATTGCTTAGGGCATATTTGGGAAAAGTCCATGTAAGGAAGATCATCTGTCTTCTCTGCTTTGCCATAATCCACACATGGATACAATTGTATTCACGCAGCAGGTTGCAAGACTGAGCCTGTAAATATATTTAGTAAGTTACAGGCAGACATAAACTAAAACCATGTGTATTTGCTTTTAAGGCAATCAGCTTCAGTAGTGTTGTCAGCACCTCTGAGAGCCCGCCCCAGGTGTAGACGACCTTATTCTCTATAAACACGTTCAGTGAAATAATTCTGATGTTATCCATTTATGAGGATGTTAAGAAGTATGGCACCACCCAGTTCTTAGGTGTTCACTGAGGAATTTTTGGAACCTGATTACACAGCAAGTGCTTTCACTGGAAAATCTTGAAGCAATTTTGTAGGATAAATTTTGGTGCTGTGTTATAAGTGAAGGTTTATTCATGAAGAGACACATTCAGCTACAAGCAGTAAGCAAGTTTAAAGATTTTTCACTGCTTCAGATGTCAAAATAAAGCCTTACTAGGACAGGCACTGGCTTCCGTATGGCAGGAAACTTCATCCTGGAAAAATCAGATCTAAGAACTAGCAATCTGGCCTCAAATCCTCAAAAGTAGTTTCGGCAACTTGAAAACCCGTAGCCTTCATATGGGTTACACTTCTACAGATATCAGTAGACAACACTGAGAAAGGTTCAGGTTCATGAAGCAATCAAGGGAAAGTTTCATTTCAGGAAGAACATAGACAGCTACATTTGCCAAAGCATTTCACAAGATCCCTTCCCACTGATAGAGGTTTATTAGTATCTAACAGCACATGTCCTTTTATTAACAATTGTTTTTAAGCATATAATGTTCTGCAATTGCAAATGGCCTGGAGGAACCCAGATCTTGCCTGTACTAAATGGTTTGGTAACGTCTTACAAGTTGACCACATATTTCATGTAGAAGGATACTTCCTCTTAAAAAGGGGAAAGATTGAACTTCATTCTCATTTTTTACTGTGGACTTCTCTTTGCCACAGAAATATGTCATTACCCTTTGTCACAGGCAAAACAATTTTGACTCTGCGAATTTTAATTGATTTAATTTATTGACGAAACACAAACTTTGCATTATTGAATTGGATATTGAGAAAAAAGATGACATAAACAAATAAAAACACTTAAGTAAACACCTTCCCTTCCCTTTCAGCAGGCTCAGCTTCAGTCAAACACCTCTCCTCCTCCCTTCCCAGCCTCAGTTCCCCTTATTTTCTCCGTGGGTTACATTTAGTCTATCTCAGTTCCTTTGGTGAGGTGTTGAGGGGTAGAGGAGGTTGGAGGCACTGTGTGATGGTTGCTTTCAGCAGATCCTTGCTTCTTACTGATGTTGCTCTGCTCCAGCATGGGTTGCCCAGGGCTGCAGTCCCTCAGGGCTGTCCCTGCCCCGGCATAGGCCACCCATAGCTGCAATGCCTCAGGGGTTTCCCTGCCATGGCATGAGTTACCTGTGGGCCTCAGTCCCTCAGAGGTGACCTTCTCTGGCACGGAGCTCCTCCTTTCAAGAGTGCACCTTGAGCTGTGTCTCCAGCATTGTCTCTTTCCATGCATCTCCTCCATTTCTTCTTCCGCACAGCAGCACATGGTATTTCTTAAACATGTTTTAGCAGAGGCACCATGTGCTCCTGTGTCTGGCTGAATTTTTGGCACACGATGGAGTGCTAGCACTTGTTTCAGGGCAGCTGGACCCAGCTGTGGACAGCATGAGACAGTTTGTGGCCTACTCCCACAGAAGTCACTCTGCAGCCCCTAGTCAAAACCCTGCAACTTCTGCCCAGTACTCCAATAAAGAAGGTATACATTTTTTTTAAAGAACATTTTAAAAAGTTAGGAAAACTTGAAGAGAAGGGGTGAGAGGAGACACGTGAAAAATTTGGAGAAAACAAGACTTTAAGAATGAGGTTTTGATCAAGGGTCTTGAAGATCAGGATGATATCAAGTAAGCACCTAAATGAAGCTCCAGTTTGGTGAACAGAAGACCTGAACCACAGTCACAGCTCAAATGATGAGTTGTGGACAAAAACATACAGCTAAGGATTCAATGGATTAACAGCGTGTAAGCTGAGGTTACTTGAAATTGTGGTGTACCAAACCATTATTCTTTATTTCCAGCCTCCTTGGTGCTATGCATTTCACTCCACAGATGAAGGGTTAAATTCTCAAGAAGGGCTTAACACTGTGACATCCAATTTTCAAACAAAATGCCAGCCAGTTACCTCTCCTTATTCCCCAAGCCACGTTACGCTATATGCCAATGGAAGAAAACTGAATCAGAAGCTAGACGGTAGGAAACAAGTGAGAAGAGTAGTGGAGCTGAAGGGATTTTCCTTTTTTATAAGATGTCTGTTTGCTCACAACCTTCTTAGCTGTGAACTGTCTCCTGCAGTGAAGTACTTAAATGATGTAATTTCTTTTTCACAAAAAGATAAAAGAACATAAACAAAATACAAGGACCCAGTTTAGTATCACTCGATGATGAGGGCGTGCAGCCAAGAGACCTGTTCTCAAAACCTTATTTCATCTGAGCTTACATTCTTCATGAAAGACATAACCACAAGGCTATCTGCAAGTCAGAAGTTCACATCTCACCCTATCACTTGCAGTTGCTCTTCTATTAAAAATACCAAGATGGGGGATTAGATAAGAGAGAATATTTAAAAAGTCAGTATCATCCCTTGGTTAGGGTACTCTTCCACTTTGGGAAAGATCTCATGTTAAATCACAGCTTGTAGAAGGTAAAGGAGGAAGAAGAATTTAAATACATGCCTGATTTAAATCTATACTTTGCAATCTCTCATTGAAGGGGAAGGACAATCTCACTGCCTTTTGTCAGATAGACATGCTCTGAAAATGGTTATTGTGATGGATCTGTCAAGTAAAAAAGGTGGAGGAGCACATGATTTGTGAATCTCCTGTGAACCTAAGCATGAATTGGAGCTTCAAGAAATTCAGCACTGCCTAGGTAAAAGACGTTTTGCTCATACACACCTATCGAAACTTGGATACTTAAAGGGCTTCACTGGAGAAAACTTAGTCTGTCATAGACACCTGCTGAATTGAGGGAATTTTAAGTGCTAATGATGACTAAGTATTAAACTACATGCCTAGAGACTCATTAAGGCCTCTAAATCACTCTTGCAAATCTACCCCAAAGTGCTAGGTACAACAGGCAGCCATAACGTACAAGTAAAATCGAGTTTTTAAGGGAGCTAGTATATAGACAGAAAAGGGATTACTTAGTGAAGAAGACAGATCGAGTGAACGATTGAATGACATTTACTAAACAGGAGAGGAAAGTGATAGGGAAAAGGGACAGCTGTAATGAACACAAACATGTAGTAGATAGAGGAATGGTGTGCTAGATTTAAAGGACATCTGGTGTAAGGGACAGCTGAAGTGTATGAGTGACATGCCCTAGATATAAGGTTGGAAGTGCTGTGCATGAATGACAGCTGGCTTAGCTATCATGGGTGACATGTCCTCCACAGAGGAATAGAGTGCTGGATACAAGTGACAGCTAGTGTGTACTTTATGAGTGAAATATCTTTGTTACAGCAGGCAAATATGAGGAAAAATTAGCTGGAGTGCCTGAGCAACATGCTCCTGACCAAAGAAGGAAAAGTTAGATGCAACACAAAGCTGCGATGCCTAGGTAACGTGACCTAGAAGGGGAAGAGAACAGTAAGTGGGACAAGTGCAATAGGACCAGATTGGATTAAATAACCCTGGTGGGAAGGAGATGTCATAAGTGTAATATATGACTGGAGTGTTCAACTGATACGCCACTGGCTGCAAGTACTGTCTGTGGTACTGGCAGCTGGCTGTGGCCAACATTATGTAGCCATAGTCCTTGATCTTTCTGGCATTTCCCTGAAGTGGGTCAAATTTTCTGTGTAGACCATCAGGGGGATTTCTATAATAAACACATTAGTAGACAGTTCCTGCTGGCATCATAAGGAGAGCATTTTTAATAGTGTCATTGTATTTTGTCCTTATTTAGACAATTACAGTAAAATGTCACTGAGACATGCTAAAGTGGTCCACTCTGCACTTTTTGTAAGTCATCTCTCAACTGATTTTTTTTTTTTTTTTTTTTTAATGGGTGATATGCTACTACAAAGGTAGATCTGTGAAGACACTAGTTTTCAGTCTTTGGGGATTTTTCATATCAATTCCCTCACTCAACAGCAGACTTCTGAAGATGCCTACATACTCTCTAGCTGCTATGTGATCATGAGGCAGGAAACCCTGGTCATAATCAGAGTTACTGGAAAACAATCCTTATTTTTCTGAGACACTCTCTTTCTCTCTCTCTTTACGTGTCTGTCCGGTCTGTATAAGCCCACAAGTACTTAAGTTCTCTGGTCGTATATTTTACATATCTATATATCCAAAATTGCATACATATATACAGGTTTTTGTGTATCATTACTGCAACAGTCATGATAAACTATAGGACAATTTGCCATACTGTGAATTATTATAGATTATCACAATCAGCAAAAGATGTTACAAGTTCAAAAATCATCAGTCAAGGATCCAGACTCATGAGCTAGGCTTGAAATTTGTGGGATGTAAACAACAAACAAATACAAAATGAGGCTACTTTTCATTCATCCAGCTGTGAGGGTATTCTCAGGCTTGCAGTCTTCATGCTGCCTTCTAGCCTGTAAGGACTAGAAACTTTTTTCCTTTTAATGAAAACACTAAGCCCCAGTGAATTGCATGACTTCAGGAGCCAGGGATTAAGAAAAATATGAGATATCATGAGACGTACAATAAAATCCCTATGATAGAATCACCTTAACTGGCAATAGTGAGGTGGAAGGCCAACTTTAATTTAACCTTGGAGTGTGA